>NC_034600.1:63194239-63217407 GCF_900095145.1 Mus pahari
CTCCATGGCTTCTGCATCAGCTCCTGCTTTCTGACCTGCTTGAGTTCCAGTTCTGCATCCTTTGGTGATCAAAAGCAGTATGGAAATGTAAGCCAAATAAGCCCTTTCCTCCCCCACTTGCTTCTTGGTCATGATGTTTGTGCATGAATAGAAACCCTGACTAAGACACACATCATTATTCTTTTTCTTATTGTTCTAAATCAAAGAACACTTTATCCCCTCTCCCCCTTTTCAGTCTCTGACCTTGAACAGAGGCTTTCTATATCCTTGGGAAGGGCTCTACAACTGATCTATGATCCTAGCCTCTTTTTTATATTGTGTGTTTTATTTAGAATCAAACTTGGATGTCCATGTTGACCTGAATGTCTTTACCTTGCCTCCTGCTCTTTTACCCTCCTCAATAAATGGGTTTGACAGTTCTGTACCAGTTGGCCATTTAAAATTGATCTATATCTTTAAAAAAATTACTAAACATATATTCACTGGTATTATGCAGAGTCTATTTACAACTTTTCCTTTTTTGTAATGTATTATTTTTTGTATATCTGTTAAAAATATCTAGTATATTTTGGATGTGTAGGATATTTTATTATTATGAATGAACTTTTTTTGCTGATTTCTTTTTTCTATTGGATGTTTTCTTTATTTACATTTAGTTTCTGGTGTTATAGGTATCTTTTGAAATTTTGAACTTTAAAGATGTGTATTTTTTACCTTTTAAAAAAACTTTTACTGCTATACATATAAATGTATACACATATACATATACATATATACATATTGTTTGTGTGTTTCTAATATTGCATATATTCAAGCAGTCTTGTTTCAGGAAAAATTGGCATTCACTTGTTTTCTATATTCATGTTGGGTTGTCTCATTGGTTTATTACTATTGCTTGAAAACACTGCTTCGTTTATTTATTTGTTTTTTTTTTAACATTTTATTGAGCAGATCTGCTCTTTAAATAATCTGCCTTTATAAGTTAAAGTTTGGCACATGCTAGTTGCTTGTGAACTTTGCATTCTGCTGAGCAAGTTGTGTTATGTTTACATCCATAACAAAGGGTCTGGGTCACTTCAGAAATGCTGATTCTTTGTAGACTATCATACATTAACATTAGGTTATATCAATAAATACCTACATTATCTCCACAGTTACTGTTAGTCTTTATATTGTCATGAATTTGACAGTAAGATTGTAAACTACTTTTTATTTTATTATGTTGAATTTTATTGTGTGTCTTTCACTGTTAGTGACAATATAATCTTTTGTAGTACAAAATAACTTCACTCCTATTTTCTTTAGTTATACATATACCAGGTTCTTCCCCACCCCTCTTACCATCTGGATTCACTTGCTTTCTGGCTCTCATTAGAAAGAACTGGCTTGTAAGAGATAACAGCAAACCTTAACAAAATAAAAGATGAAACAAGACCCATCATATAGAATTTCTATGTTAAACCAATAGGAGGAAAGGAGCCCATAAGGCACAAGAATCAAGAGGTGGAGAGAGCCATATAAATAAATATATATTACACACTGAAGTTATAAAATATATATCAATCACTATTGCATATGCCAGCAAGATTTTGCTGAAAGGACCCTGATATAGCTGTCTTGTGTGAGGCTATGCCGGTGCCTGGCAAATTCAGAAGTGGATGCTCACAGTCATGTATAAGATGGAACACAGGGCCCCTAATGGAGGAGCTAGAGAAAGTACACAAGGAGCTGAAGGGGTCTGCAACCCTATAGGTGGAACAACAATATGAACTAATCAGTACCCCCAGAGCTCGTGTCTCTAGCTGCATATGTAGCAGAAGATGGCATAGTCGGCCATCATTGGGAAAGGTGGCCCTGTCTTAGTTACGATTTTACTGCTGTGAACAGACACCATGACCAAGGCAAGTCTTATAAAAAACAACATTTACTTGGGGCTGGTTTACAGGTTCAGAGGTTCAGTCCATTATCATCAAGGTGGGGGAATGGCAGTATCCAGGCAGGCATGGCGCAGGCAGAGCTGAGAGTTCTATGTCTTCATCCAAAGGCTGCTAGTGGAAGGCTGAATTCCAGATAACTAGGGTTAGGATCTTATGCCCACACCCACAGTGACATACCTACTCCAACCAGGTCACACCTATTCCAAGGTCACACCTCCAAATGGTGCCAGTCCTTGGTCCAATAATATACAAACCATCACAGGTCCCTTGGTTTTGCAAACTTTATATGCCCCAGTACAGGGGAACGCCAGGGCCAAGAAATGGGAGTGGTTGGGTAGGGGAGCAGGGTGGGGGGGAGGGCATAGGGGAATTTTGGGATAGCATTTGAAATGTAAATTAAGAAAATATCTAATAAAAAAATAAAAAAATATGTCAATCAACTGTTAGGGCTTTAGAAGTTACCACATAACTGCAAGTACTATGAGTGTATATGTGTATGTGTGTGTGATAAATGCAGAACTGTACATTTATAATGCTATATGTACACAGCACAAGTATATAACAAGTAATTGGAATAGTAGTTTCTACACACATCAGTGACATAAAATCTTGCAGCCTGTGCAACTAAGTAATATAGATCCAAGAATCAAAATATCTATCGTAATCTTTTTGTATACAATCATGAGAACAAAACACATGTTCATTGGTTCTTAGAATTCAGGATACAGAATAAAAGCACATAATCTTTTCAGGGGTCAAATGTGTTATTCCTCTGGCTGTCTCATGTAATATTAACTGGTGCTTTTATAATGCTTATTAATAATAATAGACAAGTATTAAAACAAATTGACAAAGAAACAATGCATGATATGACCACTGAACAGATTAGATTCACAAATATGGACTGAGAGTTAACTAACACAATTTAAACACATGCAACTGTTATAGAGCTTTTACAAAATTAAAAAATTAAATTTTGTAAAATATTTGAATCTATACAACAGTTGAAAATCACCAGCATGCATGTAATTTAATTTTTAGGTACACACACACACACACACACACACACACACACACACACACACAGATAGATAGATGCATACATATATACATACATACATACATATATACATACATACATACATAATTTTAAGGATATGCAAATTTCTAGAATAGTGAATGGATCCAAATCAGTGAATGGATTACAAATACAGGTATTATCAGTCTCAAATAATTTTAGACTATATAAGCATGTATGACAGATGGCATTCTATTCTTCAGGAAGATTCAACAATAAACAGGTAGAAAAATATCTGAGTCAGCCTAGACCAGTTCCCAAACCTTGAACAATGTACAGTGATTGAAGCACATCTTATAAGTGAGCCTAGCTTAAAGCTCTCTCAGGCTACAGACTGGGTTTTTCAATTCATTTGTTTTCTCTTTGGGTTTTTGTTTTGTTTTGTTTTGTTTTGTTTTTTGCTTTTGTTGTTGTTGTTGTTGTTAAAAATCTCACTGTAACTTAGTGTGAGCCAGTCACATTATGATTGGCAAATTCTTATATTTTTTATATTGTTGACATATATTGTCCATATATTTTCAAAGGTTGGTTAAAGCAAACTACCTTTGTTGTAAAGTTTTACTTTCTGGGGGCAAGATCCAGTATCCTACATGTAGGAGAAAGCCTGTAACCTGAGATGATGACAAGTCTATTGATTCTGACTTTGTTCAGGGACAGAAGTGTCAAGAGCATTCTGGGGAAATCCAATGTTTTTGTGCTTTTTACAATCTCCATGCAAGAAGATCCTATTCCTGAGTCAGGCCAGATAAAGTTTCTTCTCTGAGAGCAAAAATAATCCTCTGGGAAAAAGGCAGAAATGAATCATAATGTAAGACGTCCCCACACAATTGCAACATGTAGAAATCAGAAACCCAATGTGAAAGACAACACAATGGAGAAACCCACATTAAGCTCTGCTTTGCTGGACTGTGTCACACAGACACAGACGTGCTGCCTTCATGGCGCTTGTAACTTTTCACAAGTCATGGTTGCACTATGTGGTACTGTAAGGTTAGATAAAGTTATTCTTACAGATCTGTCATATACACCCTCCCTTGCTTTCTCTCAAAATTATGGTCTCTTTCAATTTGTGGTGTGTGTGTGTGTGTGTGTGTGTGTGTGTGTGTGTGTGTGTGTTGTTTCTCAATGGAAAAAAAAACAGTTATGAACTTAACAAGTGGCATTCATATATTTAGATAAACGTTATATACATGCATACTTTGTATATGTATGTGAATTGAAATAAGTGTCTAAGTAGTTTAGAGAAAACTTAAATTCATATTTATATATTAAATTCATATTCTGGAAATCAATCAGTGTAAGTTTACACTGGGTAACTGATCCATCAAACTAGACATATACTGTCTTTAAGCCAATTAATTTTGTTATAAAATAGTATTTGAAGAAGCATGTTAAGCATAACTTCAGCAAATATATTTGCTAAATATAAGTATTGCAATTGAATACTTACTTGAATATCACAAGACAGCTTTATTGTTCCTTCCCTTTACCGAGTATTTGCAATTTGGTAGTAAAAAGTTATACAAATCAAAAAAATTACTAACGGTTTTCATAATATCAAAATCTTACAAAAACATATCCTTATTTTGAGATAAAGAATAATGTTTAGCATATTTTATAATTATAGTACCTGGCAAAAACCTTTATTTCTACCCCTAAGTTTTGGCATCCAATAGGAAGGAATTAGTAATTCCTTCACTAATTGTGGTTTCCTTTCATTTTAACAGAGAATAAATTAGAATATTTAGATATAATGATACTGAAAGTCCATAGATCCATGCCAATAATTTCTCTGAGCTAGTTTGTTGCCCAAAGGATTAATTTAATTATGCATTTTCTTTTACATTTACTATATACTTTTAACATATATTTTGGTTTCACATTGATACAATTGTCAACTATAATATATTCTTCTGCAATGTGTTCAATGGATCATATAGTTTGTTTTCTAATTTCTTTAATTATATGCCATACAAGGTGGATTTTGGAGTTCATTAAAATAATATAATTTTACCTTTCTTATAAAATCTTACAGAGATGTTGGCTCAAAGACTATTTTTTATCAAGCTGTATGTGTTATCCTATTTTATTCAGCTGACTGTTACAAAACTCATAAAAATAGTAACCAGGTTTTTATTTTAAATCAGTGAAGTGATTTAAATGTATGCATATGAAATAGCTGTAAGTTATTGGTCTTTCATTTATTCCAAAAGTGTCACTCAGATTATGACAATTTTAGTGGATGCCCCTAATGATCATACAACCTTAGAAGTAAAATCTCCAAATTTATGTGGATAATATTTGAGAGGATCCTTTGAGACACAATTAGATCTAGATGAAATTAAGCATATGGCATCTGTCTTACATTTTGGTAAATTTATACAAGAATGATAATTGTATCTGACTGCTTGCCTTAGCTGCCAGTGGTAGCCTTTGCCATGGGACGATGCACCAAGACCAGTGCCAGATGAAGTGACTTCATCTTGAACTTCTCATCCTCCCAAAATACAAAGATAAGTTATTTTCTAATATGCTCACTGTACATTGTAAAGTAATTTAGCATTAAAAAATATGAAACATAAATCCTTTGTGATTAAAGTGCCAGTAAGTTAAGATAGTGCAATGAGCCAGGCACTTCTCTTAATATCATTCTGCGAATGAACTTTTCCCGTGATCTTCTCTGAATTCAGAGACTGTCTGTGAGTGAATATGACAAGACATTTCCACTTACACTAAGGTGAAAAAAAAATCAAATCTACTGTGGACATCAGATAAGTGTCTTCATACTTCATTTAGTTTTAGCACTGAGAAGGTATCAGATTTCACAGTGTGAGGGTCTGTGCTAGAACACTTCCAACGTCACATGCCAATCACAAATGACTGTGACCCACTACTGCTCTGACAAGTTTGCTACCATGTGATTAATGCTACTTCATCATTGAGCTCAATCAGTTTTCATGACTGACTCGGAGAACTCTGTAACACACTACCATATATACCATTTAATTATTATCAAAATTACAAACTAATCCCAGAGGAAAAGGCATGCAATATTGACCTAAAGAAGAGTCCTAGAGATTCCTTTTTTAAGTCATTACCTATTCCAAAGCTCATTTGAGCACAGTTATTTTTGTCTGTGAATAGGCTTCATTATATAATTATTGTTGATTAAATATCTGACTAATGTAGGTGAACATAATTTCAACCATTCTTTCTGCCTTGTAGGTATAGAACAGGTGTGAAAATCTTAAGTCCTTAGTTATGGTATCTTTCCTAACAAGAACCTTTCTTTACAACCATCCAATTTTCTACCCCCTCTCATATGATCAATCAATGTCCGAGTATAATGAAAATATAATTTTAAGCTCCAATTATTTTACAGTTATGTTTCAAAATGGAATAAAGAAAAAAATGTGATCCACAGTATCATGTTTACAGACAAATTTATACTAAAAATAAACCTACTTGAAAATTTCTATGCCCTCTTAGTTAGAGACTATAAATTTGGAATAGTACACTAAAAACAGTAAATTACATTCTTATTAAAGTGAATCTAAAACAGAGCTATCAACATTGTTAATTACAATAAAAATGGATTTGTAGTGGAAAAAACCATCTGAGTATGTTATCCCCTTTCATTAAATTAGAGACATAAAAAATATAACGTGTATACAAATTAGAAGCACATGAGAAATCAATAGCATGACAACACCATAGATTTTTATGCTTTTGTGAAACCCAGCTCATGCTTCATAGGAAATAAGATGTAGTTTATATTGAGACAAATATGAGTGAACGAGGTCAAGCAGCACAGACATAAAGTTACTTTAAATACAATGTTCCATCTCAAACAGAATTAAGTTTTTGTAGCCACAGCAAGTTATATATTATATAGCATTAACAAATGCATGGCTAGGTCTACTAGGTAGAATGGAGAGAAGCAGGGAAATATATTCTCTGTTTTGGTTGCTAGGCAACAGCTTTATTAGTTTGATAACCACAAGTGGATACCTTTAGTATAGTGATTCAGTCAGAGAATTTTATTAAACAATACTAAAGGTTAAATTTGAAAGTATGTGACTATTGAACTAGGGCAACTAAAGCCAACTTCTGCTCTCTGTCTATGGCATGTCATTTTTCAATGTACATGAAAATGTCTAACAGAGCATAGGAAATAACATATTGTGCTCAGACATGACTATCTGTATTATTTAAATAAAAGAAATATGACAGTCAATGAAATATGTAGTTTGCATCATTACTAGATGCATTCCAGAGATGATAAATTCTTAAAATACTTTAATAAATATATCTATATTTTTCCCTAGCACATAATGGTTCTTGCATTTAAAATAAGGAACACATCTTGGTAGATGGATCAGAAAAACTGAGTTGGGCACAGCATTTCTTTTCTTATTATTTTCACTTGGATAAACAGAGGATTCACGAAAACTATTTTAATTTGTTGTAAATTCAGGTCCAAATAAATCCGCAGATATTCCTGACTCGGCCTGGCCTTATCTCTTAAATTGTTGATCATTTCCCACATTGCAAATCCTTCGACTATCTTTCAGCCAATGAATAGATAGTAAAAATGTGGTAAACATATACTACAAAAAATTGAATGGTAGTTGACATATGGTATAGCCTCCTAAATCTCTATGCAATAGAAGCAGAGTTTGTAGGGTAACAATGTGGGAAATGATGAAACCTTTATGAGATGATCTCTACTCAGGAATATCTATAGAAATACTTGGATCTGCATTTACAAGAAATTAAAATTATTTAGGTATTGGGGTTAAGAAAAATTATAAGCGATAATTTTTACATAGCAGAAAAACACAAAGACTTTTTAAAAGGTAGAAATAATGAATGAAGAGAGTCAGTGTATCTCATTAGGATTCAGTACCTATCCACACAAAAAATGAGAAAAAAAACAAATTGAAACATTTTTGTCTCTAATATTTTGTTAGCCAGGTATGAAACAAAAGACTACATGTAAGATCTAAATACAACACTCAGAATGCCTTTCTTCATAAGATTTAAGAAACTAAAATTGCAAGTATGGATATTTACATATAAATTAACACGTCTCATGACTTTTGACCTTTGTAAACTATTACTTTTCTATAATAAAATACCCTGACAAAACTCAACAATATTAGAAAAGAGGTTTAACTCATCTTACAGCTCCATTCTCATTCTTGTGAGAAAATCAAAGGAGGTATTTCTCAAACCTAGCCACATCCAATCCAGAGTCAAAAGCAGATAGAAATGAATGCATAAATGTTGATCTTTTTGTGTATGTGTGTGTGTGTTCCTGCTCAGTTCCTGTTCACTGTGCAGCCCACAGTGTGATATATTTTTTGACAATTACCTCAATTCAGACAGTCCTCTTATAGGTCAAAGGACCAAATAATGTAGAAAATCCCTCATTCACACTTTAAATCTATTTATCAAAGGTGTCTAC
The DNA here is from genome assembly GCF_900095145.1 of Mus pahari. Lineage (NCBI taxonomy): Eukaryota > Metazoa > Chordata > Mammalia > Rodentia > Muridae > Mus > Mus pahari. The sequence continues at coordinate 63,202,725 of NC_034600.1, forward strand.
CATAGTCTTCCCTGTGTAGTATACGTCTTTTTTTTTTTTTTTTTTTTGGTTTTTCCAGACAGGGTTTCTCTGTATAGCCCTGGCTGTCCTGGAACTCACTTTGTAGACCACCAGGCTGGCCCCGAACTCAGAAATTCACCTGCCTCTGCCTCCCAAGTGCTGGGATTAAAGGTGTGCACCACCATGCTTGGCGTATAAGTCATTTTTAATCAGTGGATCTTTATATGTTGAATATATGTATTTAAAAATGAAAGATCTGTACAAATACATGTTTAACTTGCCTAATAATATTATCTTAATGGTTAGCTATCTCTATTTCTATCTCTATCTATAATCTGTCTATCTAATTTACACACACACACACACACACACACACACACACATATATATATATATATATATATATATATATATATATATATAACTTTGTTTTAGTAAAATGGTAGTTATAACTTCTCACTTCTCCTCCAAGTTCTATGAGTTTACTAGCATTGAGGAGTAGACAAGGTTTCCAGAATCAGGAGAGATTTTTCTACTGCTGAGCAGCTCTAAAGTCCAAATAAAAAAAGTATTACTTATCACTAAAGTAGGTGTGCCACTATAGTACCTTTAGGGTTCTGACTGACTGTCACTATGGTTCATGGGCATAATAACAGGGTAGAACCACTGGCCATTTCTCTTCCTGTATGAGGTTTCTTTCATTTTGCTGTCTTGTACCATGAAAGAGGAAACTGAAAGTCTGTAGGAGTCAGAGAACGAGGGATTTTGTTGTCAAAAATTGTCTCCTAGTAATGTAAGAAGCTACACCAAGTCTCAACAACTTGACCACCTCAACATGAGATGAACAAAGATAATACAAATCGGTATTCAAAAATGGGAGAGGAAAAGCTCACAAGGCCTCAACCTATGCACTGAACTACAGGACAATAACTAATCATTAGAATGGAGAATATACAGGAAAGAGCTAGAGAGAACGCACCAACTCTCTTTCCAATAACAAATGGGCATCCCTGAAACCATACACACAGATAGCTTAAAGACCGAGCAGATTCTATTTGGTTATATGAAAATGTGAATGGAATATGTATGTAGTGAAAATTAATGAAAAAGTCTATATAGATTTTGAGGAGAACAAGAAAGGGTATATGGGAAGGTGGCAAGGGAGGAAAGTAAAGAAGAAAATGAAATGATTATATTATAATGCAACTAAACCTGTATTAAGTTTATAACAATTATACAAAGGATATTGAATATAAAAGAAATAATTCAGTAATCCCTTTCATAATTTTCTGTAAGTATGAAAACATCATTATGATTAAAACGCATTGGGTTCACTTGTTATTCAATTTGTTATACTGCAGCTATAATAAAAATGACTATCAAACAACTCCTGACAAATTTATGGGCTACTTGAATTCAAAGGAGCTATCTAGCAAGACTTGTTCTTACACTTGATAAATGTTCCTTCAGGAAAATTAATAACTGCCAGCTTTTATAATAAACCTTTACTGTTGATTTAGTTGTATTTTAAAATAAATTGATATATTAAAGAAAAATAATTTGTCATAATCACACAAAAAGCAAGATACATATATTCTTATGAAAATGAGTATAATAGTTACTGGTTTTTATTACATTCAATTAAGTCTGGCTAAAAAACTTTAGCTCAATATTCTTCAATGTGTATAAATATGTAATATATAATTTCTTGTGACACACAGTGATTCATCCAGTAATCTCTCCATCCTATTATTATGCAGGAATAGTCAATATAAACCTGAATATAAAGTTATCACCCAAATAATATCTCATTAAAATTTAGTTTATTCCTCAGTGAAGCAATACTAAAAAGTTTGCAATGATTACTAAACATTTTCAATTAAATATATTAAATTATATATATATTAAACATAAAATTAAATAAATCTATATTTAATTGTTCTGGGTTTAAACTCTCTAATCTATATATCACCAAATAGCACAAATACAATTTTGTCATTACTTTAAAATAAGATAAAATGTAAGATATATTCAAATGGACAAAAGAGAAACTACCAAACAGGTTATTAATTTACATTAGCCTTTCTGCTCATTTTATGTCTCAGAGAGACCATTGACTCAAGGGTAAGATTTTTTAAAAGTCATTCTTTGGGATGATGATGCTACTGGGGCAATAGGGAAGTGATCAGAACATGTCTCCACTTCTAACCAAGGTACTCCTCTCTGTGTTTGTGGTTATAAACATCTAGGAGTAAAGACAGTGTAGTGAGGAAGAGCAGCATCAGATTTCAAAGTTAGCAATGAGGTCACTGTGGCTTAATAGACCTCCTTTCTGTCTGTTTTCTTCCCTTCACTTTCCTTTCTCCTCTCCCCACCCCTCTTCTTATTTCTCTCCTCTCCCTTCTCCCCTCCTCCTCTTCCTACATTTCATTCTTTCCTTTTCCCCTCCCTCTTTTCTGATTTCTTTACAGAAAAGCATCATTTTTTTTTATTGAATTGGGGCAACACACAATGGAGTTTCAAATTTTCAGTATTTTTTATCATAGAAAACAGGAAAATTCTTTCTTGTGTAGTTATAACAAATTTAGATTATTTTTCCATTTCCCCTTTATTTATTTACTGATGAGATCAAATAATGAATCCTCAAGTGAAAACTTTCAAACACATAAGCAAAACAAAATTGAATAAGCAAAACCAAAATCATCAATTATTAATCACTACTACTACTACGAATAGTAATAATAAAAACTGTTTGGGTTACAAGAAACTAGATTTCATTTTAATCTTGTATTCACAAAAGTTTTCCATTAGTTAGCTATGTGCTATTCAAAAAGCATAGCCACCCAAAATTAAGCAGAATAACTTAAAAATGGTGAAAGGTTGTGCTAGGGAGTAAATTATACCTAGTAAGAAATATATAAGGAGTTACTTCCCATTCTGTTACTACTAAATTTTCAGCAATCCATTGGTATGCATTAAATTAATCTTAGTTCTAGACAGCAAGGTAAATCCAAAACTATGGATTTTTTTTTATTCTTAGATTGAACAGTACCATGATTAGCAAAAATTAATTTGTTTTAGCCCTTACTAAGGATAGTATATGTGTGGCATGGCTCAGCAGTACTGATGAAATTCAATAACAAAGTCAAGAAAACTGAAAGATATTGGGTGGACCTCTTCAAACACTTGATTTAGTAGCCTTTATTTTATAAATTCAATTCATGTCTTAGTTCATTAATATCTTATTGTCTTGATATAAAGAACATACAGTGAATAGATACAAACTTTTCTTATAAGAAAGATTCCTTGTAATACTAATGAATGATCCATTTTTCCTGTGCTAGGAATCAAAGCTAGGTCTTCATGTCTATAAAGCAAAAATTGGAGAACTGAGGTACAATCTCAACTGCTAAATATAATAAATATAAAATAAATATAATAGTTTTACAAGGATAGGCAAGTATCCTAGAAATATTAAGCTAACACCACTTAAAAGTGAACTTTTTTCTCCCAACATTTCAGACACAGTCAGAATATTTTTCTTAAACAATTACATTATTTTTGATCGTTTTTCATTTTTCATTTTAATATTTTAATTAAAATATCATCATATAACTTCTCCACTTTCCTCTCCTTCTTTTAGTCCATCACAAGTACCTTTGCTCTACACTCTCCCTTCCTCTCTATTTTTTTTTCTCTTTATTACTGTTTCAATACACAGACACACAGATACATACAAATACACACATATGTGTACACAAAATATATTTAAAATCTTTCTGGTTTGTTTGTATATAGTTTCATGGATGACCACTGTACAGTGGAAAATTAATAAGTGTTCTCATCCTTGGAGTGAGAGGCTAATTCTCTCGCTTCCAGTAGTCATTGTATGTCTACAGTTCTTTACATAGGTGTGGTATCTCATGAAAAATTTTCCTTCCACATTAGCACATTTATTGATACTGCCACTGCTGATATTTTTATAGACACATTCGCAAAACAACAAGATAAGCAGAAATGTATAATAGAATCCTCACTTTCTACTATCTCTAAATCAACTTTATATCCCTAGAAGCCTGGTGTATCATCATTTGTCCTTTAGATATTAAAAGTTAAGGAAGTTTAGAAAGATACTTATTCTTTAGAAACTGCACATGTAAGAAGATTAGGGATGTCTTCACCAAATCAGAACAGTATTATGAACTGGAAATCAGCTTGAACAGGACAGCTCATTAGCAACCGAAACCACAAAACCACCATAGTGAACTAAAGATCTCCATGGGTGACATGCAGCGGAAGGCTGTCAGTGATGCCTGGTAGTTCTTCAGCACAATTGTTGTTAAAAAGAAATTTAATGGAAAAAAAAATAGGAAACCAGATCAATAAAATCAGCATGACCTTCAAGATAGTAGGAGGCAGATCTTGTTCTCAAAGAGGTTAATGGCTTCCTGAGTAGCAAACTTCTTTACTTGTTTTGAGGTTGTGGTGTGTATGTATGACATGACAATTACTTGCACAACTTTTGAAATATAATTACTTAGAAACTGACCAAAAGTACTCTATATTTGATAAGAAATGTCAGGAAGAAATCGGTAAAGTCATAGCTTAATGAAAGAAAGAAAAGCATTGAGAGAATTTTATATATAAATACCTAAGAAAACAAGAACTTTTTATGATATAAAAACAATGAAATGCTGTTTCAATCTGAAAAATAAACCAGTGTGTTTCTAAAATATGTGATTGGCATAAGTGAAATGAAAATCTTACCATTATTAATAATATACTATAAAAATGATGTGTGAAAAAATTATAAAATGTATTACAGCTAGAAATTTAGTATATACATAAATAAGCATATGTATAAGAAAATACTATATAAATATATTAAAATAAAACATGTAAATATATGTTTAAATATCAATGTTTATTTTATCTGCACTATAATGATGAATTATATAAGTTTAGAAAAATATGCTTTCACAATAAAAAAATAGAAGCGTAAGTTCACCTTTAACCCAAATAACAAATCTCAGAAAATGTTTCACTTTTTTTCTGACAGTGTCTCTTAGTAATTGGCATGCCATACTTAAACGAAAAAATAGAAATATAAAAAAAGTTGCAACTTCTACAAATAGATTTAAAATAACACTCTCAAATGTTTGGAGATTTAAAAAGGAAATTGAAGTTGAAAATGTTTTGAAATTTTTTCATCAATATAACAAATATCAACTGTATCTATGTATAAAATGCTACTTGATAACTTGAAAGCATAATTCCAGCAATAACTGTGGCATATGCTATTAAAAGGCATAGTTTATAAAATATATTAAAATTACATTAAAATTTCAATAAAACCTTCAAATGTTGTTTTTTTACATCAATGTCTAAGTAGAAAAATTTGCATCATAGGAAGAGCAACAATATCAAACAACCAGACCCCCCACAGCTCCCATGGACTAAATCACCAACCAAAGAGTAGATAAGGAGGAACCCATGGTTTGAGCTGAGCTGCAAATGTAGCAGAGGATTGATTTATCTGGCATCAATGGGAGGGGAGCCCCTTGGTCCTGTGGAGGCTTGATGACCCAGGATAGGGGAATGCTGGGCCACTGAGGCAGGAGTGGGTGGGGTAGCACCCTCATAGAGGCAGGAGGAGGGAGAAGGGGGATATGGAGGGGGCTTGTGGAGAGAAAACTGGGAAGGGGGTTTATATTCAAAATGTAAATAAACAAACTAACTCATACAAGTGAAAAAACAAACATTAAGATGTAAATGATCTTATTTAAGACCTGTTTGCAGTAAGTCAACTAGCATTGCCACAATATGAGAAAGAAAAGTTACTATTTTGTAAATTAAAGCTATAGAAAACTATAGGAATTTCTTATTCATTAGTTTTTTTTTTCTGGTGTTAAAAGATTTTTATTTACACAAGCATCTCTTTTTTCTTTTGAACATGTGCACATTTTCACATCTTCTGCAATTAGCTTCCCTTGTCAACATATTTTGACTGAATAGTATCTGTGAAAATGCACAAAGTTAGAAAAATAGTTGTAGAAGTTAAGGCACTTGAACACATGTTAAATAGTTTTGGATATAACTAATTATTTTTACTCTTTATGAATATAATATGCCTATATAATTTTCCCCTTTACATTTATTTCTTCAAACCATTTGATATACCGCTCTTTGTTTTCTTTCAAATTAATAGCTTTTCCATTAATTGATATTTGCATATATGTACACAGTATTTAGGAAATATTCCTAAATATTTCTAGGTCAGTCTCTGCACTGCTACTTGTTTTTATGTTTTCATGGCTGTCAGTACACATTTGGATAACCAGTTGCTGTGTTTGGGGACAAGACTATTTGCCCAGTCTCAGCATCTCTCAGTTGCCTGTTAGTTCTTTGAGTAAGGTTCAAGGCTCATGATCTTTAACCATCCACACTGGCATGCCTGTTTTCCTTGTTCAGCTCTTGTTTAGGCAATCATATTAGTGTAGCTTCTTTTATATAATAGCTAATGTGATTCAGAGTCTGTTCAATTTTAAATTTATTATTCTACCTTGAAATAATAGTGGATTTATGTTTGTACTGGCATGAGATTTTATTTTGATTATCTCATTATCCACCCTTCGTAGTCTGAATGTCTTATCATAGTTCAATTAATAAGGGACATTGTCATATTTGATCATTTCATAGGAAAAGATAAAAGCTATTTAAATATTTTTAAATTACATTATGCTTATACTGAGGGGAGCATAAGTTCAGTCTTGGTAAAAGTATAGTTTCTGAAAACCTCAATTTTTTTAAGGTTCCACAAATTTGCTATAGTTCTTAGACATGTGTATGTACTTTGAGAGGTTTAATAGACCTTGAGATGCTGGAATCCACTCAAACTGGAAAATATTGCTCAACAAGGTGGAGAGACCTAATGTAGGGAGTTCATAAGTATCCATCAAATAAAATAAAACTGTTAATATCAAAAAGAATACTGGGGGACTGGGAAGTTGTTCAACAATTGCCTGATCTTTTCACTGGGCCTGTTTTCAATTCCCAGCACCCTGTGGTGCTTACAGTCATGTGCAGTAGAAATCTTATGAGATCTGATGCCCTTTTCTGATGTATAAATATACATGAAGAGGAAATGCCCACAGGCATGAAAAGAATAAATCTTTAGAAATCTATATTACAATTTTTGAGAATATGATATTGGTGAAGGAGTCATTAGTATACAAGACTGATGACATTACAAGTACATTCCATACTACTTGCCTTGACAGAGAAAACAATTTCACAATGCATACATGTAGTAATGTATTTTTCTAAAAACATTTTTGAAAGGACTGCAATTTTCTCAGATCTTGCAGCCAAGTACATATTTCTTGATAGTATTTAAGGCTACATATTTAAATCGCTATTTTATTGTGTACTCAGCCTGTTTAAATTAAATCTGCCTCTAAGAAAACAATGTAACCCACCTTACCAAGTCTAGTATTTCCTATGTATTCAGCTTGTACGACCTAACTAAATATAGATTTTATGTTCAGTTAAGTACTTGTCCATGCCATTGACCCAGATTAATGAATGTATTTATGTATATGTTGTGTTTAGCATTCGCTGATAATAACCAACAGGTTGAAAAAGTTTAAACATAACAAATAACCACTATTTTTATGGATACAATATGTTTTCCTTTCATCCTATATAAAAAAATATAGGTTGATAACATCTTTTTGAGGTTGAATGCTATACTCATTCAGTTGGTATACGTCATGTCACTTTTTCTCATGTAAAACTGTTAAAGAATACTATAAATGAATCTCTCTTGTCTTCCTCATACCATGTTTTCTATGATGTTTAATAAATACACAGAAGAGCCTTTGGTTATTGACAAAACAGTACGTCCTCAGGGACAGACATCAAACACACAAACGTGACAGGGTACACAGACATGTTACATCTATACACAAGTAGTAAATACTGAGAGAAAAATGGAGAATTAAAATTTGGAGTCATTCTTGGTAAATTATATCAAGAGGAAGTGTCTGTTTTCATTTCTTATTGTGAATTCAGTACATATGGTACCTACTCATTGTGCTTAATCTGCACACATACAATATATCCCAAATTAATGTTGTGGACATTATAGTCTTTCCTCTTGCTTTCTCCTTTTTGTGCAGTTGAGTATCCCAGCCTATGGTAACTATGGAATAAATTATCTGTGTGAAGGGAGGTCATTCTCACCGTTTGCAACCTAATCTAGACAACCCCTATTCACATGACCGTATAATTGTTACCATAATGATTACAAGTAACAGCCCGCAAGCAATCAAGGTTAACCAGCACATCAGATATGAAGAGAAAGTCTCACGCAGGACCTGGTATTGAAGCAGAAAATGAAAGGGGATTACTCAAAGCCTTCTAATTTACCGTGTCTAGTGAACTCATTTCTTCTCGACTCTTCATAGGCAAACAGGTAGGTGCACAGAGGCAATTTTATTATACCCCACTGAAGTTGGAAAAAGAATATAAAATGTACTATATAACTTTTTCAATCTACTTGCATTTCCATTCATGTTAAAATATTTGCACATCTAAATGCTGAATAGTTTAAGAACTACCATTTTTTTTCACCTTCAAGCAAACCTCATTGGTTGCTGAATTTTTTTTTATTAATTTATTTTTTGCACTCGCTATTTTATTCCACTCCCCCATCCACCCACGGACTGTTCCACATCCCATAATTCTTCCCCACCTCCCTGCCTCCACATGTATGTACCTACCATCCCACCCCACCTGATTGCTAACTCCCTGGGGCCTCCAGTCTCTTGAGGGTTAGGTGCATCATCTCTGAATGAACACAGACCCAGAATTCCTCTACTGTATGTGTGTTGGGGGCCTCATATCAGCTGGTATATGCTGTCTGTTTGGTGGTTCAGTGTTTGAGAGATCTCGGGGTGCAGATTAGTTGAGACTGTTGGTCCTCCTACAGAATCACCCTTCTCCTCAGCTTCTTTCAGCCTTCCTTAATTCAACCCCAGGGGTCAGCAGCTTCTGTCCATTGGTTGGATACAAATATCTCCATCTGACTCTTTAGCTGCTTGCTGAGTCTTTCGGGGACAGTCATGTTAGGTACCTTTTGGTGAGTGCTCCATAGCCTTGATAATAATGTCAGGCCTTGGAGCCTCTCCTTGAACTGGATTCCACTTAGGGCCTGTGGCTTGATCTTCTTTTCCTCAGGTTCCTCTCCATTTCCATCCCTGTAATTCTTTCAGATAGGAACATTATGGGTCAGAGTTGGGTCTGTGAGATGGCAATAAAATTTTTATGGAATGTAGTGTGACATATACATGTGATAACTAATGAGTAGCATTGGATAACCATTTGTAATCACTAGGAGACATAAATCATATAACATTTACATCCCTAAAACATACACAATACTTAGTAACAGCCAACTTCAGAGATTAATTTTTTTTTCCAAATAGTTTTTTTATTTATTATTAATTCCTTCACTTACATTTCAAATGCTATCCTGAAAGTTCCCTAACCCCCCCCGCCCCTGTTCCCCTACCCACCCACTCCCACTACTTGCTGGCCTTCCCCTGTGCTGGGTCATATAAAGTTTACAAAACTAAGGGGCCTCTCTTCCCAATGATGGCCAATTAGGCCATCTTCTGCTACATATGCAGCTAGAGACAGGAGCTCAGGGGGTACTGGTTAGATCATATTGTTGTTGCACCTACAGGGTTGCAGCCCCCTACAGCTCCTTGGGTACTTCACTCAGAAAACCTCCTGCCTATTCAAACATGGATAAGCTACACAAAATAACTGGAATATTTTGAGTTCTGTAGAAGGAATGCAAAAGATATCTTTTCTTCATTCATTTAATCTTTACATCAGTATCTACATAGATCCAATATTAGAGCAGGATTCTATGTAGTTATCTAAAATATACAGTAAAGCTGAAATTCTTCTTGTAATTTCTCAATAAAAATGATAGATGATCAATGGTTTTAGAGAATTAATTGAGAAAAACCAATAATACTAATACTAATAAATATTTTTATCATGTTCAAGTGCACTTTTATGTATTTTTCAAAATCTATATAAAATCCTATTTTTTTTTTTTTTGATTTTTGAGACAGGGTTTCTCTGTATAGCCCTGGCTGTCCTGGAACTCACTTTGTATACCAGGCTGGCCTCAAACTCAGAAATCCACCTGCCTCTGCCTCCCGAGTGCTGGGATTAAAGGCGTGCGCCACCACGCCCGGCTATAAAATCCTATTTTTACTGAAAAAGATTGTTTAAGTTATTTTGAAAAAGGCTTTCAAGGCCAGGCAGTATATATATTAAATAAATACATATATTAATATTTATACAGCTGGGCATGGTGGCACACGCCTTTAATCCCAGCACTTGGGAGGCAGAGGCAGGCAGATTTCTGAGTTTGAGTCCAGCTTGATCTACAGAGTGAGTTCCAGGATAGCCAGGGCTATACAGAAAAACCCTATCTAGAAAAACAAACAAAAAAATTTATACAATTATATATGATTATTTTATATATCATATATAATTATATTACTTCAATATTTATTCATGTATAATTAGATATATAAATAAAATATATGTTTATACATTTATTTATCTATTATATATATGCTTATATAAAATATACAATATATGTATATGTACTCTACATAAATTTGTGTATTATATAGATAATGAATATATTTTTATATAGTGATACATATTATGTTTCTATGTATGTGTGTGTATATGAAAGCTCTTTTTACTTTTTTTGTGAATATTAGATTTGATTTGTAAGAATTGTTTATCATAAAATGTACTTAATTCAAAATTTGTGGCAAGTTGACTTCACTTTAATTGTTTAGATTGCATGGCTTTATTATTGACATGTTAAGAGAAGAATTTTAATTAAATATCCCATGAAAGTTATTAAATCTTAACTTTTGTTCTACTTGGAAATTTTAATAACAAAATGAGAATACAGTTTACATATGTTTTTTATTTGTTGAAAATTTCCATATTACATATTTATGACTATTTAAAAAATGATTTAGACTATGTTCCAGAAAAATGGCTCAAAGTGAATAAAGGTTACTTTATTCAAGGCAGATGATTAGCTTGATGTCCTGCACAACCTAGAATAGAGAGGAAATGATTCCAACATGCTGATCTTGATATTTCCTAATATTTCCGTGAGAAATACCTGGCCAATTTAGCTTCTTATAATTAAATAAAAATGGAGAGATTTGAAAGGATTTCTGATAGGCTGAGAAACCTAGACTTATCTCACTATTTACTTATCTTTCTAGAGAAATGTGCTCTGTACTGTTATAAACTCAGTTGAGGTAAGGGTTCAGGTATGCATGTGTGTGTGTGTCGGAATGTAAACATCATTCTATCTCCCTCAGGACAGTAGTCTTACGACAAAAGTATTTTCTTTAGAAGCGAGCAAATTCAACATGAACTAGAGAGGAAGTAAATATGTAGTTTTTACTAATGCTCTTAAAACTAAATTTGACCTTTGTCTGTAATATTATAAATATAAATTGTTTGCTAATAAATCTTCAGAAAAAAATCCCATCACACAAAACGACTGAGATGATTTGGTCTTCTTTAAAGTAAAGCTGAGAGTGGATTCCCTATTTCGTGGAGGCAGACTCTGATAATGGGTCAGAATTAACAGAAAGTAAGTCATCCTCAAGATTAACTTAAAGATAAAATGAAAGGCTGGGAGACGGTTGAATGTAGACTTCAGAAAGTGAGAGATTATTAAACAAGGACGTTGCTTTGGATCATTACATCGAACTTCCATAAATGTTGGGCTCATCATTATAGTTCCATATTTTCACCAGTATTTCTGCTGCTAGAATTCTCCTCATCTTCTAAAGTAAGTCCTGGTTGGACAATTTGCAGAAGTAACACATGGGGTCTTCACAGTTACCCTGTTGAGCTGATCTCTGTACTCCTACTATGTTATATATGTTATATGTTCTCTATGTTATATGTTCTGTATGCTGATCTTCATATTCCTGGATATGTCCTTCTCTGAAGGATGGGCAATCTTGCTTCTTACACTGTATAGCCAGTTACTTGGCAGTATGCCTGAAATCATCACCCCAAAGTATCTAACTCAGGAAAGAAATTGTGCAAATGATGCAAAGTGGTTTGTTGAAAGTCATTGTCTTCTGGTTAAATCCATTGAAAATCCATTTGCTATGTTTAGAAGCTGTAATTTCCCCGAAATAAGTAAAAGGTGAATCTGTGTGGTTTAAAATTAAGTCACATGTTAGAAATTAAGAAGACAGAAGTTGTAAAATAACATAAAGATATTTTTCTTTTAAGTATATTTGATATTATAATATAATTACATACATTCCACTCTCCCCCGCTCCAACCTTCTGTCCATATAATTGCCCATCCTTTCTCTCAAGTTCATGGACCTTTTTCTGATTAATTCCTTTTACATACATGAGAAATAGTCTTCTCCAGAGAAGAGCACAGCTATCGGTTACAGAATAGAAACTGCTCAGTCCTGAAACTGTGCAAACTCTCTACAAACTGAAGGAATTATATTTATAAACCCAGTAGCCTCGTTACCACATGGAACTAGCATCGACACTGACCGATTTGCTTTGTTTCCTTCTGCTCTTCTCTGGAAATTAAGTCAACCCAAATACTTATAAACACAAATTATCATGCAAATTTTTCCTTTCCCTATGTTCTTCTACTTATGTTCTACATTCACTCCATTTGTTATATTTTATAAATCTGCCCTCATTACAATGAACTTTAAGCCAATGACTTTCATTTAGTTACATTCTGTGTTTAGTTTTCTTATTAAATTACAGATGTTAAAGGTGTTTCCTATCATGTTGTCTGCAAATAACAGAAAGCAGAATGTTTTTATGTAAAACTGGAATAGAAACAAAATAAGTAAAGTTACCATGATGACCTATATATTCCAAAATTGTCTTTTAAAGAAAGTCATTTTCTTACACTTCTGTTGTCTAGGCACTACTAAACTGTTACAAGCACTTAGTCATGTTTTTATAAGCACTTCCCTGTTCCTATTTTCTAAGGTATTTGTTACATTAAAATAAGTAATTTGGTCTCTGTTTTACCTTTGTTCCTATATGAATTTTTAGTCAGGATAAATTATGTGTCAAAAGGTTTGTTGATGAGTTAGTGTCCTTATCCCTGTCCTGGGGTTCCTGCCTGACTACAGGAGGTAGTCCCTTCTGGTTTCATGGCCCCACTGTTAGGAATCTCCACTAAGATCAGAAGCATACACTCCTGTGAGCCTTCTACATCCCAGGGCTTCGGAGTTCCCCACCCCAGGAGTCAACTGTCCTGGACCCTTGGCACTTCTGAGAGACTGAACTTTCAGTCAAAGAGCATACAGGGGCTAGACCAAGGCCCCTGAGCACATATCTTGCCTTGTCTGACTGCCATGGGATAGCATGCAACTAACCCTGTAGAGACATGGTAAGCTAGGGTGGGAGGACAAGGGCACATCTCCTCAAAGAAGAAGGGGAGTTGGAAGGGAAGAACTCTGGGAAGGGAATCTGGGAAGAGGGACAGTGTTCAGCAGGTAAATAAATAAAGATATAATAATTTTTCAAAAAAAATAGGTCTAGAGAGATGGCTCAGCAGTTAATGACACTTAACTCAGTACCTTGTCAATTCCCAGCAACTAAATGATCATTCACAAATATCTTTTATGGGATCTTGTACCCTTTTCTGACATGCAGGTAAAAATGCAGATATAGTTCTCATATATATATATATATATATATATATATATATATATATATATATATATATATAAAATGTAAATCTTTTTTTAAAAGTGAAGTTTTTCATACTAAAGATTCTAGAAACCAATAGTGGAATTTATATTCATGAAAGTGTATTAAAATTTTCACAAGATATATTAAAAGAGACCACCTCCAGTAGATAGGCACAGTCCCTAGTCATGGGATGGGGGTCACCCACACATCTCAAAGTTTTTAACCCAGAAAGAACAGGGACAAAAAAAGGAACAGAAACTGAAAGATGGGTCATTCCAGGACTGCCCTACCTGGGGATCCATCCTGTCTGCAGGCACCAAACCCAACAACGTTGTCATTGCCAAGAGGCATTTGGTGACAGGACCTGGTATGACTGCTCCCTTGAAAGTTTCAACCAGCAAAGGACCAATACAGATGTGGATGCTTGGAATCAACTATCAGATTTGTTGGGAACAAAATAAAATAAAGGAGAGCCCATGGGGGCCCAGGGAGAAGTGGGGAAGGAAAAAAAGAAGCCCACGCCCCTCCAGAGTTCCTGTGCTCTGGGCAGAGGGACCTGGGGAGACTGCCAGGCGCTCTCCACTAGGCCCTGGCCCCAGTGGGCATTGCCTCTGACCCACGCGGCAGTGGGTGGAGAAGGAGTAGCCCCGACTGGGACCTCCCTGGAGCTACCTTGCTATCACTCCAGGGTTGTGGGGCAGAGGGAATGGGGAAGAAGTTTCCAACAATGAGCAGAGTGTGCAGCGGGTCTTGATGGAGCAGAGCAGAGACTCTATGGTTTAATAGCTTTATTATAGAAATGCAGGGAGAAAGAGAAAAGGGAGATTGAAAGAGAGAGAGAGAGAGAGAGAGAGAGAGAGAGA
>NC_034600.1:63218967-63239165 GCF_900095145.1 Mus pahari
AAAAAAAAAAATAAATTATATGTTGAATAGTTTCTTAAAAATTGTATCATCCAAATAAATAATTATTGATACAAATTTTAAGTCATAAAATAAATATATCAACAATCAGTAATGAATAAGTGATTGGAAATTTGGAATAAGGACCAAGTAAGTAATTTTAGACATTACACATAAAGTCATGTCTCTTGTATAGGCCATAAGTGTTGAGATCTGCCAATCATCATGATTTATGATCACAAAGACATGTGACCATCTCATAATGTGTTAGTTTAGCTCTGAGCCCTCAAAAATATTAATAGTATTAACATTGTTTAAAAACACAGAATGAGATTCTTCTGAGAATCATGACATTATTTAATTGAGAGCAGTTATAAAATACAAAACAGTAAAGTATATGCTTACTAATAAGTACCAGAGAATAAACATTATCATTCCCAAATGATAGAATGGATGTTTAATATCATTATTATCATCATTGTCGTCGTTGTAGTCATCCTCATTGTCATTGTCATCTTCATCAAAAAAAAACAAACCTAAAAACAAACAAACAAACAAACAAACAAAACCCAGCAGCATCAGTAGCAACAAGGCAAGCTTGACAGATTACAGGCTTATTTCTCTGGCTTTCTGTCTTTTGGCTATCATCTGAGGAAGCCCAACCCTGAATTCTCCCTGCAGGGCATGTAGTCTTTCTCTTAAATTGAGTCAAATCCATGTCTGCAGTTTCCATAAACAGATGTCTCATCATTCATTCTGAAAGCTCCCACTTTCCTAGGTGAAGTCTCCACTTTTCAGTCTTTACATTCATACAGTGACCTGCCTGTGGACCCTTTTAGAAACTGGAAGAACTGGGGTTCTCTCTTGGTGTCCTTAGTCAAATTAAAAATAATGTAAGAATGAATCAAAATAACAACTAAGGCCAGTGAACCTGGAAATCAAAGGAAAAATACACAAGTTGGAAGCTATAAATCTAAATAGCTGCACATAGGTAGCCATGACATTTGAATTAGCAGAATGGAATTCTACCACATAGCAGCAGGCAGTCACATGGCTGGAAAAAGAGGATGTATTTTAGAGAAAGAGTAAGGTCTCTTAAATTATTAGGTCCAGTACACATAGGTCAAGACCAGTATGTGAAACAGAAATAAATAATTAAAAGGAAACATTGCACCTCTCTCAGCTGGACAAAGCCTGCCTAACATCACAGCCGTCCAGCTTGTGTGTGCTGTGTTGGGAGCCAGCAAGCATCCAGATGGAGTATGAGGTCGCAATGCAGGCTAGAGGTTCTACTCTCTTCCCAGGAGTTTTCTCTCAATGGGCCCTTATTGCTGCTTTAACATTTTCAGCTATTTCAACCCTGCCACCCTTTGTCTTGCTTCACTAACTCTTTGGAACTTTGGCATGATTGCTATGACTCTGTGACATTTGCATATTCTATTCTTAAAAAAAAAAAAAATCAGTTGTCTGTGAATCCTGTAGAGAAGGTCTGCTGCTGAGTCCAGATATTGCATGCCTGAATTTAATGGTGATATGGTGGTTCTGTGAGCCTTTTTGGCTGAAACTGAGAATGCGGTTTTAAAGGCAGTTGTTCTTAAGAAGAGATCTCTTGCCTCAGTTCAGCCTCACTCTGTGCACATGCATTTATATTAAGTTGAAGTATTAGTCATGTGACATATCTTCAAATTATGATCCCTATTATCTCACTGAAATAGCTCTCTCTTTATTGACATTAATCTCTGCAATAATGATACATGCCCTTCTGCACATCTTGTCTGCATCTTAATACCCATATACTTCTTTCCTTACCAAACTATACACTATTTTCATCTTTCTAAATTTACTCATTGCAAAACACACTAAGAGTGGTGGACTCCTACCCAAGCGCCCCATTTCAGCATTCCAGGGTGCTTTCTGCCTACAGACAAAAACTTTATTTTTCACATTCCTTCAAATACATTTCCAAATGCCTCTGTGTTAAATAGTTTTCTTCTTTGGGGACTGTTCACCATTAATAAGATTATTTAGAGAAGGGATCAGAAGGATGCAAAAGGACAACTTTATTAGCAGTTGAGAGAAAAACAAAAGGTCACACAAGCTGTATGTCACAGTTATTGATGGGGTGGAAGGGGAGGAAGTGGAGAAGAAGAAAGTCACTAATAAGCACCGGAGGGGAAACCAGGAAAGGGGATAATATTTGAAATTTAAATAAATAATATATCTAATTAAAAATCATTTTTAACCAGAAAAATATAGCTTATCCTTAATAGACAGCAACAAAACCCAGATACCTTTATAATATTATATTTTTTCAGGTTTCATACATTTTCAATTTCAGTGTGTATATAATTTAAATATATTAGCATGCTAAATTTTCTTATTTTCTCTTTTCATTTTTTCTTTCGTTTGAAAGTAGATTCTTTTCTTATATAATATACCTTTGTTATAGTTTTCCTTCCCTCCACTCTTCCCATTTTCTACCCATTTCCCTTCCTCTCTGGTTTCATTCCACTTCTTTATCTTATTATATTTTATTTTGCCCAGTTTGTCTGTTGTTTTATACTGCAATTTATATTATAAGGAGATATTGGCCTTTCTAGAATTATGAGTGATAGGAAAGGTGGGATTCAAACACTGTGAGGGAGGGATTCTATCATTAATTTGCCCTGTGAGCCAACTAATATCTGACTCTTTCCTTAACATATGAGCAAAACCATTATACCAAGACTCCCACTCCTTGTTATTAGTTATCTATTATTTTAGACAAATTTAAATAAACATCGTGGGTGAGGTTTTCTATGAGCCAAATTATTTTTTATAAAAACATGTTGACAAATCCAATTAGCCTATCATACAACACAGTTAAGATGATGATTTTAGAGATGTTTGTTCACTAATGCATAAAATTTAAAAAGTATATACTCACATGTAGATATCTGTAAACTACCACAGATGATTGAAGAGTAGTGTATAGTGTCAATATGCTCTAGAAGGATCAAAATTATATCCTGAGAATGCTGCTACTGGCTTAGTCTTATGAACCTAGCTGATGCTTATAGGATGTTTAATGGATTAAATCCATAATTTTAATTCGCAGCTATTGAAAAAAAATTAATGCTAAGTAGAAAACTAAATAGAACAATTCTATAGATCAAAAATAGATATCTCTAGGAGAGCACTCAAACCAAAAGAATTGTCAAAGTATTTACATTATTACCAAAGATGTTTCTGGTTGAACATCTTACAACTTGGCATTATTTTACAAAGAAAAATAGATTATATGTAGCAAGAGTGCTATTGATAGTAAATATGTAGTTTCATTTCAGGGACTAAAATCAGAATATATTTTAGGTATTTAGAGCAATTATTTGACTCCCTTCTACCAAAAATGAAAATTGCATTGGTCCTCTCCTGAGTTTCTATGGGAAGAAATATTGTATGCATACTTGGATACTATATTTGTGGTGGTTTAAATAAGGTAGTTTGAATATTACCTCTAAAGACTCATATATTTTAATGCTTATTCATCAGAAAATGGTACTATTTAAGAAGGATTAGAGTGTGTGACAATGTCAAAATAGAGGTGTGTATTTCTTGGAGAAAATGTGTCACTGAGTGTAGGTTCTAAGTTTTCAAAAAACTCATCTCAGGCTCAGGGTCTCTCTCTTTCTGCTGCCTGTGTATCTACATGTACAAATTTCTACATGTACAAATGTATTCCTCCAACAGAAGTCTGCCTTCATGCCTCTATGAAGAGAATGAAATAAACCTTTGAAAATATAACCAAGCCTCAATTAAATACTTTAATAAAAAAAAAAGAGTTTCCATGGCCACAGTGTCTATTCCCAGCTATAGGATGCCAAGACACATTGAAACATTTCATTGTTTTGTAGAGAAAAAGATCTGCATTATCACCACCTAAAAGAATATACTATTTTTTACCCAAAAGTTGCTCTAGAACCTACCCATTATTTACTTAATATTTAAATATATCTTTACACTAAGCAACTAAAATATTTTAGCGATAGCTATAGTTATATACAAAGCATCATTTTCCTATCAATTAAAAAAGTGAGTTATTTAATTTTGTGAAATTTTATGGTGAGGAATTATTCATTCATTTGAAAGTTTTTTGAGGCAACATTTGTCTTAAGAACCAAGTTTGACTTTGAATCTGGGATTCCCTTCCTTCTGCCTTGTGAGTTGAGACTACAGATGTGTGATACTGAGTTTGCATAGACATGGTGTGTTTCCGTTGTATAAGCACACTGTGAATGTACAAAGAAGTACTATCATACATAAAATAATGTTAGATAGAGATCCTCTTCTCCTTGCTAGAACTGTGCTACTTCAATAAATAGCTTTGAAAAGAAGTGAGACATTACATTGTCAGGATTCATGACAGATATCTGTGAAACAAGCATCTTCAGAAGGAAATAGCTTTTTTGAAAGATGACAGTGAGTTAAGATCTGCCAAAAGACATTCAAAATAAGACTACAGAAGTCTCTGAGATATAGTTTCAGTTATATAATTTTGTCAATAAACACCTGCTTCTTATTCCATTACCAATGAAATTGTTACACACAGGAGCCTGTGGTCACACTCGAGCAGGAATAGTAAGTTTTGAGACATGCTACTTCAGTAATGAAATGTATCATACATACAATAATTACTAAACAATAACTCTATTTTCCACTAAAACCTCTGTAATCACATGCATTGAAAGTGTTCTCAATTTTCAAAATCACAGAGTCCAAGGACACAAAGACTATTACTGTCAGAATATGAATGTTTCCCTTTAATGTCATAATGTTACTTATGAGAAAAGACTTATTTTAATATCTTCAGTATTTGTAGGTTTTCTATACATAATCCAGAATTTCCAGTAGACCTTGTTCATCTGTAAAAAAAAAAATAGCTTAACATTTTAGGCAGGTATTCTAGCTCAAAGACATGAAAAAGTAGATAAAAATTCATTCCTACAGTACCTGGAATGTAGAATTCTCTTAAAATTATACATGGTTGACCTTTTTATAGACAAGATCAATTCAATGATTCATCCCTTTATTAAAGTAACATTAACTAAAATATAAAACATCATATTTAATGTTTGAGTAATAATTTTGAGTTCTTAAATGTTTGAGTTTCTGTTGATCATATTACCCATGATATGATATGCAAACTATTAAAGTAATATTTTGTAGTTAATATAATTGTTGAGAACAATTCAAGGAAAAACGATCATTAATATTGAGAGGATTTAAGGGAACCTCTTCCTGGCATAAAATTTCTATTGTCTTCTGAATTTTCAAAGATCATTAAACCCTTAGCTTCACTGAGTTTAGTTTCCTTATAACTGCCAGTAAGATGAAATTAGGACCAACCTAGAGAACCTAAATTGGCTAAACCTACTGTCAAATAAATCATTTCTCTACCATTCTTCTCACTGAATCTTCATTAAAGTTCATTTATTAAAATTCACACGACAGACACAATCTAAGAATAAGATCATTACACTATATTTAAAACATTCACATATTTTTAATGGCACATTCAAGATAGCAACTTATCAAAAGTCATGAAAATATGCATAATTCTAAGCCTACTACTGTCAGACTAAGCGTATCTCCCTTTTGTGTAATATTCAATTCATGTAGTGCTAACTACATCTCACAAGCAATAAAATACCCTCTCACTCATAAATATTTATATTATATACTAGATATAAAGTTAGCATTGTTTTGGAAAAACTATATCTTATTGTAATATGTAACTAGTCTGTCCTGTTGCGTAAGGAGAACTGCATTCTTCAGTTTTTCAAACAATTACCTAATTAGTTTCTTCTGTGGGGGGAAAAGATTTTATTATAAGTGAAACATCTGTCTTGGTTTGGGTTCACTAAAGGTTCTGTTTGGGTATTACTGGTTTCTCACTTTAGTCTCTCATTCAAAACCTTATGGATGGAAGCACACAGAGAAATTTCTGGGGTCCATTTCATATTAATCATGTCTCTACTATCATGGGTAATTGTATCCCAAAGATATTCTGAATAGTTGTAACTCATGTAGTATTGTTATTACATTGCAGAAAAGATTTTTACTTTAGGAAATTTGTGTGGATCACTCATTCCGTGGTAAACCAAAATCAGATTAATTCAAATGAGATATTTATCTTGAATTGTCAACTTAGTTGTGAGGAAATGTAAATATTTTGGATGACTGACTTTATGTCAATACTTTATGTTCTTCCTATCAGGACAATTTGTAAGTTTCAACTAAAATATTGTGAATCTATATTTTTTAATAATAAACAATATAGGGAGTTCTAACAACTGCTTACCTATGTATATTCTCTTAGGAACAAAGCAAGTATTAATCCATTGTGTATGTGATAAGATTATGCCTTGTAATTCTCATATATACCCTATGTATTAATAAAGGCAGAATTAAAGATTAAAAGTTATTTAAAACTGTTCCATCAATTTTGGATGACTAACTGCTGCAGATTTCGTTAAGTCTTCATGGAAGACTCAGTTTCTATTGCAATCTAGATATATTATTCAACTACATTTTCTCTACAGAATTCAGGTTTCAAAAACACTAATTGTTAATCCATTCTACAAGAATTAAATGCAAATAATATAATACTGTGTTGTCTGCATTGCCTTCATAGTTGGTCTTGAACTCCTTTTATGCATCTCTTATACATGTTGTTTTTTTATAACAAATATTCTTTAGAAAAATTGTAAACTCTCATTGACCAAAAATTATAGGAAACATTCATTGCTTCTTATAGACTAGATGAGAGGATTTCATTGTCTCTGAATATCCCATGGACTTTAAAGTTTTTTCTTGAAGTTTTCTGACTTATATTGATGCTACAGATGTTGTGACCATGATGAAGAAAAGGAAGAGGTACTAGAGATGGCTCATCAGTTAAAAGAATGTCCTGCTCTTACAGAAGAACTTCTTTCCCAGTCACAAATGTCAGGTCTTTAAAACATCCCGTCACTCCAAATCTATGGATCTCTTTCCTGAGGCCTCCACAGAAACATGCATTCACCTGAGCATACACCCCTAACACACACACACACACACACACACACACACACACACACACACACACTTCCTCTTGTCAGACATGGAATTTTGTTTTGAAACTTCTTACACCCTGGGTGTTCTCAGAGTCTATGTGATTTTATGTATGTACTGAACCAGTTGCGTAGGGAAGAGAATGTTTTCTTCGAGTCATTCACCACCCCTGGCTCTTATGATCTTTCTGCCTCCTCTTAGGAAAAAAAAAAAAATCCCTGAGCTGTTGTATGAGGAATTTATTAAGACCTCCCATTTAGGGTTGAATGTTCCTAAGCATCTTGCTCTGAGAGCAGTAGTACAATACGTTGGTGCATGATATTTATGCCTCATATTTGAAAAGATAACAAAACAAAGGAAAGGAAGTGAAAATGATATACTTTAGAATATTTTTAATTCTTTAGAAATAATGTGTAAATAGCTAATAATGGAAGGGGAAAAGTAACAAATCTATAAACATACCATTTTCATTTCACATAAGTACATTCAATATTTGTCATTAAAAACAAAATTTTGATGTTTGTTGAAGAAAACGAAAATAAGGAGCAACACATAACAAGCGAACATACTTCACAAATGTCATATTACTGGATGTTTTCTGAGTTCCTGGTGTTTCTTCTTCTTTTGCTTTAGAATTAAAACATATTTATGTATGTTATGTGCACCTGTGTGTGGGTATGTATATGTGAATACAAGTGTTCACAGAGACCAGAAGAATGTATTAGGTCCGAGTTCACCCTTACAGGTAGATGAGACACTCCTAGCATAGGTTCTAAGGATCAAACTTGGGTATTCTGCAAGAGCATTTTCTCCCCCCCCCCAAGCCATATCTTCAGCCTCAAATTTTGTCTTCTTTATCCATCACATAATCTTTGTTCATTTAAAAAAAAACAGTGGAAATGGCAAGTTAATCCTGAATGATCATTTTAAGAAAATGACCCCCTCTATTACCCTAGGCTGCATGTAAAAAACAGTGAAATCTGATAATACATCCTTGCTAACAACATTAATTAAAAATTCCAACAGAAATGTTAGGTTGTTATCTAACAGTATGAAACATGTTTCTCTCCAGCAGGACTTGTGAAATTAAAGCCATATTTCTGGGCATGATCAGAGTTCTGCATGATTTTGAGAAAGAATACTTCTAATTACTGGTCTTTTAATCGTCAGGTTCTTTTTCAAAATAGAGCAGTCAAAAATTGTACACATATTGTCATATGTAGTTCCTTAGTTACATTTTTTTTTGTACTCATTTAAAATGGCATTTACTAGAGATTCTAATCTCATCTATTAAGGTGAAGTTTAACTTAATTTATCAAAAGCAGTTGTAATGTAATCGATACACTTATAATTATTATAACATAATATATAACTAAAACTAAAAAATTGTATTGTCCCAGGTAACCAATAACAAAATGCTAGGATTTAATATGTATTACACCATTTAATAATAAGACTCAAATGTGCATACTCATAAAATAATACTGGGTCAGTGTACTGGATAGCTTTGTGTCAACTTGACACAGCTGGAGTTATCACAGAGAAAGGAGTTTCAGTTGGGGAAATGCCTCCATGAGATCCAGCTATAAGGCATTTTCTCAATTAGTGATCAAGGGGGGAGGTTCCCTTGTGGGTGGTGCCATCTCTGGGCTGGTAGTCTTGGGTTCTATAAGAGAGTGGACTGAGCAAGCCAGTAAAGAACATCCCTCCATGGCCTCTGCATCAGCTCCTGCTTTCTGACCTGTTTGAGTTCCAGTCCTGCATCCTTGGGTGATCTACAGCAGTATGGAAATGTAAGCGGAATAAACCCTTTCCTCCCCAACTTGCTTCTTGGTCATTATGTTTGTGCAGGAATAGAAACCCTGACTAAGACAGTCAGAAAAAATGAATTTTATTTACTTACTCTAGTAAATGAAATCAAACTTCAGAAATAGTAGTCTATTACTGTTTTTAATATTATTTACATTTCATAATTGCACTATGGTAATATAACAGAATTACTTTTGACATACTAGGAAAATAATGTTCAGAAATGTTGCTATGTATTTGACATTTTATTACAAGTTTAAAATGATTTCAACATAAGTTAAAAAAAACATTTTTTCAGCATTTGGACTGCTCTTGTTAGAAAATATGTTATGCTGAGGTATTATTTGTTTTCCAGGGCTTTCCCCCGTGTATTCTAATCATATCCTTTAAGAAAATACCAGGGTTAAAAGCTTCACTGTGATCGAGTGCTTCAGAGATTTGAATGGACTTACCACCTTTCCAAAATGTTAATTTTCCAACTTAAGGATTCTCTAGTTCTTCCATTTTTACCACATGAAAGGATATGATTAACTTCACTGTCCCATCACGTTTTCTGCCAAAGTGAAGTTTCACGATCCACAGTGTTGTCGAGGCTCTTCTTGATGGTTAATGCACATACACTTGACAGAAATGGTTTCTGATGTAGACCCTCAAAGGCTAGGCCAGCCATCAGTCTCCATCAGCTGTCAGACCCCGCTAGTGATAGGAGTTCCTGTCAGCTGGGAAAACTGACAATGACAGTTTATGTTAATGTCAGCACCTACTCTAAGTGGATATTTCTGGCAGCAGTCAGGACAGTTTAAACTATCCTGGAGTAGACTAGTGTTTCTGAGTTATATCTTACCTCCTTATCATTGCTATAATAATACACGTAGGCAGAGTCATTTGTTCATGGACTCCAGGATAGAAATTTCACATCAATGTGAATATTACCATCAAAATGTGCTTGAATTTCCATAACAAGATACCATATATTGTATGACCAACAAGGGGTATTTTTTTTTCTCTTTCCCATTCTAGGGGCAAACATATTTGGTTTCTAGAGACAAGACTCCTCTATTCTTGTGTTCTGTTCTATTATGTTAATATTGCTAACAGTTTACTATTGCTTCACACAACCTTGCCTTAGTATACTCAGAGAGAGAAAGATAGTGAAACATAGAAGGATAGATAAAGACATATGGGTGGATAGAAGGAGAGATAGAATGAGAGAAGGATTCTCCTCTTATAGCTCATTCTCTGTAATTTTTCAATGTAAAAGTAGAAATGTTGGGATTCAGAGAGAAAGTTCAGTGCCTAAGATTTACCTGCCCTAACAGAGGAATGGGTGTCAGTTCCCAGCATCTATATTTGGTGTTTTACCACCAGCTGCAATTCCAGCTCTCAGCTAATAGAAGCTGTCATCTGTCCTTTTCAATTACCCGTACTCCAGGGCTTACACTCACACAGCCACTTAAGAATAAATGTAAATCTATAAAACTAAGAAGAATTTTGGTAACTGCATATCCATACATGTACTTGAGATGATGTGTAGATTGTCTTTTCACAGGCTCATGTAAAGAATGAGTTCATCTCAGAAAGAAAAAAATGATACCTATGTCTCAATTGTGATACCTACCTGAAAATATAGACATTATATGCTAGATTTGATGTTAAAATAAACATAGAGTTTTAGCATTATTGGAACAGTAAAACTTGATTAAGTATATGAAAACAACACATCTTTTTTTGTAAGTGTTAGTACCAGGATCCTTTGAATGTGTTTTGTTCATTATTATTTTTTTTTAACTTAATGTCCTGGATTCTTGTGGGAGAACACTGATGATATTCAAAAATTGCAGTTTAGGTTAAATAAGTTCAATATGGTAGAAATATATAACAGAAAAGTACCTTGTACAATAAGATGTTGAAAATTACATGTAAATCTAAAGCTCAGCTGATGTAACCCCCAAAATATTGATACTAGAGAGTTGTCAATGTTGTGTTCAGACAGTTTGCCTTTGCTTTCCCCTCGTTCCACACCCTCATTCCCCACCCCTGCCAGTAGCTCCCATCCTTCTTCCAGCCCACAGCAAGCATAATACACAGACAGCTGGTCTGTGCTGCAGCCTCCTGCAGCAAGCCAGGGTCTCCCTCTCCCTCCCCTAACTCTCCCTCCCCCAGCATTAGAATGGCACGACCCATAAAACTCCACTTTAATGAGGACATTCTGAGGAGACAGCACAAGACATCCCTGCTTTTGTGTCTTCAAAGTCTAACCCTCCTCCTCATAAGCAATAGACCTCTCCAGGTGCCTGTCCTTGAGACCTTAGAGAAATAACAAGCTCAAGGGAGATCAGAGGTCAGGTCACAGACAGCTACAACTGGCCATAAAATTAGTCCCTGAACAGACACCCATTAACCCCCTCTTCCATCTTCAGTATCATTTCACCAACTGCTTACAGCCCTCTACTCCCCTTCTCTATGAACATTTATGGGATTCCTAAATATACTGTATATAAACCCAGTGTTATATTCACATGGTGAGACTGGCAAACTGAGTTTGAACTTGAAACAATAGAAGACCCTTTTCCCAGTTCCTTTTGCAATTCTTGGGCTTCTCTGGGTTTGCCATGGACTCAGGGCACAACATAGCAAGGCAAAGTCCACTGGTAACAAAATATGAAGAAAAATCTTCCAGGATTTCATAAAATATCCATGTATAGAATGATTGCAGCATCAACTAAAAGCACAAATGGGTTTTCTTATTAGTTTTTCTTTTTGTTGGTTTTTGCAAATATTTTATTTATTTATTTTTTTAAATTTAATCTTTTCTTTACACTCCAGATTTATCCCCTTTCTGGTCTACCCTCTGACTGTTCCATATCCCATACCTCCTCCCCTACCCCCAACTCCACAAGGATGTCCTCACCCTACCATGCCCCACCCCACAAAACCTCCCCACTACCTGGGGCATCCAGTCAGTAGTTCGGGGGTAGTTGCATCTTCTCTGACTATGCCCAGGACCAGCAGTCCTCTGTTATATATGTGTTTGGGGTCTCATATCAGCTAGTGTATGCAGCCTTGTCAGTGGTCCAGTATCTGAGAGATCTGGGGGTTCCAGGTTATTTGAAACTGCTGGTCCTCTTATAGGATCACCCTTCTTAGCTTCTTCCAGCTTTTCCCTAATTCCACCACAGGTGTCAGCAGCTGCTGTCCATTAGTTGAGAGTAAATATTTGCATCTGACTCTTTCAGGTGCTTGTTGTGTCTTTGATAAGCACCTTATTGTGAGCACTCCATATCCTCAGTAGTAGTGCCAGGCCTTGGGGCCTCTTCCCTAGCTAGATCTTTTATTCCTCAGAATCCTCTCCATTTCTATCCCTGCAGTTCTTGCAGACAGGAACAATTGTGTATGGGTCTGAGGTATTGACTGTGGGATGGCAATCCCATCCCTCACTTGATGCCCTGTCTTTCTGCTGAATATGGGCTGTACAAGTTCCCTCTCCCCACTGTAGGACATTTCACCTATGGTTCCCCATTTGAATCCTGAGAGTCTCTCACCTCCAATATCTCTGGTATATTCTGGAGGATTCCCCCACCTCCTACCTCCAGAGGTTGCCTGTTTCCATTCTTTCTGCTGCCCTCAGGGCTTCAGTACTTTTCCCTCATCCAGATACCTGATCATGGTCCCCTCTTCCACTCTGCATTCAATTTCCTTCCTAGGTCTCTCCCTCCCCACTTGTGATTGCTTTCTTCTCTCTCCCAAATGGGACTGGGGCTTCCACACTTGGGCCCTTCAGCTTATTGACCTTTTTGAGTTCTGTGGACTGTATCTTAGATATTGTGATTTTTTTTGGCTAATATCCACTTATTAGAGAGTACATACCATGCATTTCCTTTTAGGATGACATTTTCTAATTCCATCCATTTGCCTGCAAAAATTAGAATGTCCTTGTTAATAGCTGAGCAGTATTTCATTGTGTAAATTAACCATATTTTCTGTGTCTAATCTTCTGTTGTGGCACATCTGGGTTGTTTCTAGCTTCTGGTGATCACAAACAAGGCTGCTATGAACATAGTGGAATGTGTGCCCCTATGGCATGGTGGGACATCTTTTGGGTATATGCTAAAGAATGGTATAACTGGTTCTTCAGGAAGATCTATTTACAATTTTCCAAGGAATCTCCAGAGTGATTTTCAGAATGGTTGTACCAGTTCACAATTCCACCAGCAATGAAGGAGTGTTTCTAATTCTCCACATCCTCAACAACATGTGCTGTCACCTGAGGTTTTGATCTTAGCCATTTTGATGGTGGAATCCCAGGGTTGTTTTGATTTCCATTTCCCTGATCTCTAAGGACTTTGAAATTTTCTTTTTGTGTTCAGACATTCAAGATTCCTCTGTTGTGAATTCTCTGTTTAGTTCTATACTTCATTTTATGATTGGGTTGCTTTATTTTTTGATGATTAGTTTCTTGAGTTCCTTATATATTTTGTGTATTAGCCCTCTATCAGATGTGGGGTTAGTGAAGTTTTTTTCTAGTCTGTAGGTTGCTGATTTGTCCTATTGACTATATCCTCTGCCTTACAGAAGGTTTATAGTTTCATGAGGTCGCATTTATAAATTCTCGTTCTTAGAGCATGAGCCACTGGAGTTCTGTTTAGGATATTTTCCCCCTGTGCCAATGAGTTCAAGGCTCTTTCCCCTTTTCTCTTCTATTAAATTCAGTGTACCTGGATTTATGTTGAGTTCCTTGATCCACTTGGATTTCACATTTGTACAAGGCGTCAAATATGGATCTATTTTTATTCTTCTACATACAGACTGCCAGTCAGATCACCACCATATATTGAAGATGATTTCTTTTTTCCATTGTATATTTTTGGATTCTTTGTCAAAGATCAAGTGTCAGTAAAAGTGTGGTTTTATTTCTGGTTCTTCTGTTCTATTCCATTGATCAACATGTCTGTCCCTCATTCTTTTCCTTCTCTTGTACTTTTTCTCTCCTATGAAAACAAGGAATTGGTAATTTTCACTGCAGAGTTTTCACTGATGTGGGGTGGAAGGAGACTGTTTGATTATCTTTGAATCCCTTATGGGGTCATTTTTTTCTTTTTCTTGAAGAACATCATATGTTTATTTGTTATCATCCCCCAAATATACTTATTTTTACTTATTTATGAAGTCCAAGAAAGCAATCACACTTCATGCATTTTGTTGTGTTGGACTCATATTTCTGAGTTGTAATTGGAGAAGTTTTTTTCTCAGTTTGTGCCCTCCAATGCTTTCCTTCATTTGAAATGGATATGTCTAGCCATGATATGCTGTCAGTGTATTTTTGTAAATGGAATTTCAGTGCCTTTGTGTCTATTTTAGAATAACATTTATCAACATTTGCTTTAGAGATAGATTGCATTTTTTTCAATTATTCAAGATTCTCTTAATTGGTTTTACATTTAATTGTGATTTACATTTAAGTTTAATTTTATTTCCTTTATTTTTCCACGAGCTATTGAGAGGTAAAGCTGAATATTCCTCATTTCTTAAAACACTTGTGTGCTAATCATACCCTTACCATCTATTCATTGCTTTTAAGTCTCTTCACAAAACACACTAAGATATAGCTTGGAACTAGAACACAGTCTTTGGATAATGAGTTGACATATTGTTTGAGCTTATTATGTTCACTTGTCAGAATAATATGATTCCAGACATCCCCACTATGACACTTAACATTAGTATGTCTATCAATACTGTAGAGCAGCTCTTTTTAATTCTACCCAATTCTGAACTCTAAGATCACTTCCACAATTTGAGATATTTAAGAAAGTAATGTCCTACATCTTTGAACAAAAGTATTTTATTGGTCAAGATTCTACAAAGAGATAAGCTAATAAAATATGCATAGACTCAAACACAGACTAGATAATGTCTTTGCCATTTTCTCTTGAGAATGTAATATATTAGTAGTGTATTCACATCATTTTGGATTTTATTCTTTCACACCACTTCTGTCTACTTCCTCTCAAATTCAAGACATTTATATTTTTAGTTATTATTAATATCCATGAGTACATTAATGTAGATAGATATGTAAATTAATGATAAATATATACAGAAAATTATAAGTAGATGACAGGCAGATATAGATAGGATAGATAGATAGATAGATAGATAGAATTAGACAGATAGAAAGACAGAAGGATAAAAATGAATATACAACATATATGATATACTTACACTTGTTCCCATATTTTTGTGTGCATGGCTGAACAAAATTGAAATGTAATTTGCCCTTGGAGAAAAGGTTTTTTTTTTTTTTTTGCCTAAGTATTGTGGAAAATGTGTCACAAGATGTCACCACTCCTGTCTTTGTAATCATATAAGCAGAAACAGCATAAGATCTGTGAATGCCAAGTGAAAGGATAATGGTTGAGGTAGCTTCGTCAAACTCAGAAATGGTCGATGTTTCAGTTTCAAAAGGAAAAGCCATTGTTCAGCCCTAGCAGTGGATAAGTAGGAGCTGCTTCTTTAAAGAGGTTGAGGAATATTTTATTTAAACCCCTACTTTAATGAAGATCATTGAAATTATAAATTGCAATCTATTTCAATTAATCAAATTATTTAAGTGCTATCCATCCCAAGTGGACATGGTTATTATATCTAAGAAGATATCTGGGTGAGATAAGGTGAGGCAAAATTAATCATAACATCCATGCAATAGACAATTGTTCAGTTAATGAAAATTCTCTGTATACAATAGTCATGCTTATTTGTAACTCATCTTCAGAAAATAATTTAAATATTCAAAAACAACATACAAAGAGCTTCAACTTATGACCCTAAGTTTTTCCAGCAGAGACCCTGGAGCTTTCTAGTTGCAGTCATTGTAAAGCTCCTTTGTTGCCAAGGGCTGCACTAGAGCAACAACAATCTGAGTGTAATGGCTGAGAGCTGCGTTTATTGTCTTCTCTGACTCACTGAATCATGCTGGGCTCAGGTAAAATTGTAGTTTCTATAAATGACTTCCCAGGCTTAGTAGACAACTACTCTGCTAATCAACTCCTAAAACTATGACAAAGGACTAGAGGCAATTAATTAGTAGCAAAGCTCCATTTAACAAGAGAGACTCTAGGTTGGGCTACTCGGTGGTTAGGATTTTAATGGAGGCAGAAGATGATAATAAAGGTTATACATGTTGGAGCAAGTTGTGAGGCTACTAAAATGGTTGGGGGTGGATTACTCAATTAAGGATACAACGACAATGAGCCTAACAGTCTCTCACTTGGCTCATTTGCTTTGTAGACGAATTTAAATTTTCTCCAACATACTACCATGAGAACAAATCTTTTCATGCTGACCTTGATGTTTGGGAGGCCATTTATGGACTGTGCTGTGTTTATATTTGCATATATTTGGAGTGTATGAATTCAGCTAATGAAATTGGTAAAAATTGTATTTCATCATTACATAAAAGCATCAAACCAAAATTTACATTCAAGTGTATATCAACAGGGACATAGCTGGACAATATTAAGATTATTTCCTTGAAATCATATTTTGAAATTCTTTATAATGGAGTTACACTTTCTGTTTCTTATTTCACCACATTTAAAGATATGTCTATCATTTTTTTATAAACTATTGGGATACATATTAGAATTAAGAGGGTAAGTTAAAAAATGCATCTCATTACCTTTAATACATTCCTAAAATGGTACATTTACGAAGGTTTACACATTGTATTTCTCTGTGGACATTGGTAGGACATATTTATGATTCAGTGTAGTCATGTCTGTTTTGTACCAGTGATTAAATAATTTACAAATGTAGTAAAGGGAAGAATCATTTATTTTAGCTCCCTCTTTCTCATAGCATGAGATGTGCAGTTGCTTTTCTCAATGTGTGTGAACAAAATAGCATTTGGACAATATGATGGTAGAAAAATGTTATTTCTATCAAAGTAAATATATGGACATAGTGTAACCTGGGAAGTAAAGAATAAATGCCTCCCATACCTACCCATCAATGACCCACTTCTTTCATCTAGCTCTTCTGCTTGGTTTGGGAATATTCTCAAATAATCTCATCTAGTGATGCCAGCCAGTAACCAAACTGAAAACATGAGTCTTTGTGGGACATTTCAGATTTATATAATAAATCTGAATAACATGATAGAGAAAATGTTTATTAGTTCCCATTCTCAATAATCAGTGACTTAAACTTTATATTGACCTGTCTTCTGTCATGATAAAAAACAGTGTTGTGTTACCTAGTAATATGTAAAGATTGGACATGTATGTATATATGTGTATATGTCTTGATTTTTATTATGATTGTATAAATATATTATTCAGTCACATATTTTAAATGACTTAGTGTATGCTTTAATAATTTTACCCCTAATTTTGAACAATAGGTTTAACATTCTAAGTTAAACAAAACTTTCACCATTTCATAATATTGCTTATTTTCCACTATTACAAATTATTGTACAATTAGTGTACAAATTATTGGACACTATAGCTAAAAGTTCATAATCGAAAGAATTCAGCTTCCGGTCAGTGCCAGCACCGGGGCACCTAGGGCGTGGAGTCTGCAGACACCCCACAGTCCCTAGAGGACTGCCCACTCATTTTTAGGATCACTGGTAAGCTGAACACAACTCTGTTCCAATCCAATTGTGAAGGGCCTGTGACAACAGGAACAAGGACACCAGAGCCCTTCCTGACCAGAGGCTCTGGTTCCTTTTGATCAGTGCTGGTTAACCTTGGTTTCCAACGGACCAGACATATCCAAATTCCTCAAAGGAGACACCACTTCCAAGCACTGTAACACACCCTTGGATCTTAGGACAACAGGATCCTAGGAAAACAGGAACTGGGTCACAGCAGTATTTGAGGGTCTCAGAGGAGCTTGACTGCCAAGAACTCTGACACACCCAAAATATAAGGTTCACAGGAGCCTGAAATCTAAGGATTACAGAGAAAGCAGGACTCTGAGGAGTCCTGAATCANCTGGGATTATAGGAAGGACAAGCTCCAATTAGTTATATTTCGGGCAGCAAGGACTTGAGATAATCAGATGGCAGGAGGCAAGCGTAAGAACAGAAGCAACAGAAACCAAGGTTACTTGGCATCATCAGAACCAAACTCTCCCACCATAGCAAGTCCTGGATACACAATCATACCAGAAAATCAAGGCATGGATCTAAAGTCACTTCTCATGATGATGATGGAGGACTTAAAAAGGGAAATACAGGAAAACGCAGGTAAACAGCTAGAAGACTTTAAAGTGGAAACATTAAAATCCCTAAAAGAGTTTCAGGAAAACACTGCTAAACAGGTAGAAGCCTTTAAAGAATCACAGAGGAACACTGCTAAACAGGTAGAAAGCCTTAAAAACAAAACAAAACAAAACAAAACAAAACAAAACAAAACAGGAAAACACTGCTAAACAAGTAGAAGTCCTTAAAGAAGAAACACAAAAATCCCTTAAAAAGTTACAGGAAAACACAGCCAAACAGGTGATGGAATTGAACAAAACCATCCAAGACCTAAAAAGGGATGTGGAAACAATTAAAAAAACAGAACAAAACAAACAAAAAAAACAAAACAAAACAAAAAACAAAAGTGAAACAATTCTGGAGATAGAAACCCTATTAAAGAAATCAGGAATCATAGATGCCAGCATTCGCAACAGACTACAAGAGATGGAAGAGAGAATCTCAGGTGCAGAAGATTCCATAGAGAACATGGGCACAACAATCAAAGAAAATGCAAAATGCAAAAAAATCCTAACTCAAAACATCCAGGAAATACAGGACACAATGAGAAGACCAAAACTACAGATAATAAGAGTAGATNAGAATGAAGATTTTCAACTTAAAGGGCCAGCAAATATCTTCAACAAAATTATAGAAGAAAAATTCCCGAACCTAAAGAAAGAGATGNCNATNAANATACAAGAAGCCTACAGAACNCCAAATANACTGGACCAGAAAAGAAATTCCTNCCGACACATAATAATCAGAACAACAAATGNACTANNTNAAGANAGAATATTAAAAGCAGTAAGGGAAAANGGTCAAGTAACATACAAAGGCAGGCCTATTAGAATTACACCAGACTTCTCACCAGAGACTATGAAAGCCAGAAGATCCTGGACAGATGTTATGCAGACCCTAAGAGAACACAAATGCCAGCCCAGGCTACTATACCCAGGTAAACTCTCAATTACCATAGATGGAGAAACCAAAGTATTCCATGATAAAAACCAAATTCACACAATATCTATCCACAAATCCAGCCCTCCAAAGGATAATAAAGGGAAAGCACCAAAACAAGGACAGAAACTACACCCTAGACAAAGCAAGAAAGTAATCCTTCAAGAAACCTAAAAGAAGACAACCACAAAAACAGGATGCCAACTCTAACAACAAACATGACAGGAAGCCACAATTACTTTTCCTTAATATCTCTTAATATCAATGGACTCAATTCCTCAATAAAAAGACATAGACTAAAAGATTGGTTACACAAACAGGACCCAACATTTTGCTGCTTAAAGGAAACCCATCTCAGGGAAAAACGCAGACACTACCTCAGAGTGAAAGGCTGGAAAACAATTTTCCAAGCAAACAGTCTGAAGAATCAAGCTGGAGTAGCCATTCTAATATTGAATAAACTTGACTTCCAACCTGAAGTTATCAAAAAAGACAAGAAGGGGCACTTCATACTCATCAAAGGTAAAATCTTCCAGATGAACTCTCAATCCTGAATATCTATGTTCCAAATGCAAGGGCAGCCACATTCATTAAAGAAACTTTAATAAAGCTTAGAGCACACATTGCTCATCACACAATAATAGTGGGAGACTTCAACACCCCACTCTCATCAAGTGAAAGATCCTGGAAACAGAAACTAAACAGAGACACAGTAAAACTAACAGAAGTTATGAAACAAATGGATTTGACAGATATCTACAGAACAATTTATCCTAAAACAAAGGGATATATCTTCTTCTCAGCACCTCATGGTACCTTCTCCAAACTTGACCATATAATTGGTCACAAAACAGGCCTCAAAAGACACAAAAATATTGAAATTGTCCCATGCATCCTATCAGACCACCATGGACTAAGGCTGATCTTCAAAAACATAAATAATACAAAGCCAACATTCACTTGGAAACTGAACAACACTCTCCTCAATGATACCTTGGTCAAGAAAGAAATAAAGAAAGAAATTAAAGACTTTTTAGAGTTTAGTGAAAATGAATCCACAACATAGCCAAATTTATGGGACACAATGAAAGCA
>NC_034600.1:63239176-63248983 GCF_900095145.1 Mus pahari
CAGAGACAAAGTTTGGAGCTGAGACGTAAGGATGGACCATCCAGAAACTGCCCTACCCTGGGGTCCATCCCATATCAGCCACCAAACTCAGACCCTATTGCATACACCACCAAGATTTTGCTGAAAGGACCCTGATATAGTGGCCTCTTGTGAGGCTATGTCAGTGCCTGGCAAAAACAGAAGTGGATGCTCATAGTCAGCTATTGGATGGAACACACGGCCCCCAATGGAGGAGCTAGAGAAAGTACCCATGGAGCTGAAGGGGGCTGCAACCCTGTAGGTGGAACAACAATATGAACTAACCAGTATCCCCTGAGCTCGTGTCTCTAGCTGCATATATAACAGAAGATAGCCTAGTCGGCCATCATTGGGAAGAGAGGCCCTTGGCCTTGCAAACTTTATATGCCCCAGTACAGGCGAACACCAGGGCCAAGAGGTGCGAGTGGGTGGGTAGGGGAGCAGGGGGGCATAGGGGACCTTGGGGATAGCATTTGAAATGTAAATGCAGTAAATACCTAATAAAAATTTGAAAAAAAGTTCATAATCATAACCAGTATCAAAACTTTTATATACTAATTTATATAAATTATATTTGTTTCCTTTCTCTGATCAGTAATTGTAATATAAATTTAGTTATTTCCATTGTAACTAAACTTTTCATTCATAATTCAGAATTTTTTTCATAGCTAATTCACTTTTTGAATAGTGCCAATTCAGTTTGAGGTATCTGAAATGTAGCTTGATATAAAATGAACATTCATTCTGGGGTATAGAATTGAAGGAGCTGCAGTATTAAAGTGTTCAAGGCTGTGTTTTGGATGACAATTGACTTTTCAGATCATATAGTTGTTTGTCTATAAGCTTTTATTCCTTTCAGTTCAGTATGACCCTAGAGATATATATTTTTGTATATATTTGCTGGCATATCCAAAGAACTCCCCAGAGAATACTCAAAAGAAAGTTCAGATAGCTGAAAACTATAGCAGCTGTCAAGAGAGAGTGGGAGAACAGGGATATGTGCAGTGGACATTTTAGGTCTGTTGAAGTCATGGGAAGGTCACTGAAAACATTTCAACACAAACAGCGGTGTTCCTTGAGACAGTGCTGCTGTTAAAATCATAGTTTTTCCTTAGAGTGTGTCTTAACTATTTATTCATGATACCAAAAAAAAGTACTCTAATAGTCATCAAAAGGTACAATTAATTTGTTACAACATTAACACCATAATTCCTTATAATTCATCTTAATTGTTGAAGCAGGGACTCATGAATATACTAACAATATTATTTTTCTGTAATTTTTCTTATTATTTATTATGAGAACAATTTTACGTGGCAACCTGGGCTTCTGTTGCCTATTGTAAATCTCCAGTTTTTAATGGATTGCCTGTCATTAATTGTGATTCTGAAAGTGGGATATGATATATTTTGTTGTTTTGTTTTTTTTTTTTAATCAAACACTATTTCCTTAGAAAATAACCACCTCATATTGGTATTCTCTTGTCTTTTTTTTTCTTTTTCCAACTTTATTAGCTATTTTCTTCATTTACATTTCAAATGCTATCCCAAAAGTCCCTTAAACCCTCCCCCCACCCTGCTCCCTACCCACCCACTTCCACTTCTTGGCCCTGATCTTTCCCTGTACTGGGGCCTATAAAGTTTGCAAGACCAAGAGGACTCTCTTCTGCTACATATGCAGCTGGAGACATGAGCTCTTGTGGTACTGGTTAGTTCATATTGTTGTTCGACCTATAGGGTTGCAGACTCCTTCAGCTCCTTGGGTACTTTCTCTAGCTCCTCGTTTGTTTTTAATATACATTACATGAAATATAGAGTTTCCTTTTTCACTCTTTATCTTATTTTCTGTAATTATTATGTCAAACAAATTCTGTATAATATTCTCAGATACTCAATTAAATGCATAATGACTTCCTATGTTCAAATGGACACATATATACGTACATACATATATATGAACATGTGTGTATATACACACATCAATATATACATTTTTATATGCAGAACCACAACTTTCCCTTTATCAATCTGCATAATGCTACTTATATGTACATCAATTTAAGAATAGCTATTGTTATCTGGTAGCAAATTTTGATGTACATTTCCTAGGAGAATATTACTTCCCCAGCTCCTTGAATTTCTTTTTTTTTTTTNTTTTTTTTTTTTTCTGTAAGATTGAGGCTTCCTGAAATGTCCCCACCCACATCATCACACACATTGGTGTTGCTTCTTTTCAACTCATATTTATGCAGTTGATGTGAACTGATGCTTGTAGCTTCTGCCATTCCTAGACGCCACAATCTCCTGTAAATTTCCATGATCCTTAAGCTTTTATAATGTGGTGAACAATTCTTCTTCAATGATTACTAATCCTTAAGTGTATGATTTGTATTGTAGGTGTATTAACTCCACAGTTCTGTATTTTAATTACATGCACACACACACACACACACACACACACATACAACACACACACACATATAAATTTTCTCCATCTGTAGCAAAGCATTGTGTCCTTGATTAAGCATATGATCTACATTTTTTTGCTGATATAGGGATGAATATTTAGAGTGTAGTGAGGAATTTTAGGCTTGGATAGTAAATTTGTGGTTGCAAATTCTACAATATTTATGAATTAACAAGTTCTAGGTTACTAAGTTTCCAGGACCATAAATGTTTCCATCTTGTTGTGCAGGCTTTAAGTTCAATTAGAAAACTGTTGGTTAGAAGTGGGAGTGGTGGGGGTAGGGGAGCAGGGATGGGGGGAGGGTATAGGGAACTTTTGGGATATCATTTGAAATGTAAATAAAGAAAATAATAAAAAAAAAAAGAAAGAAAGAAAGCTGTTGGTTACTACCAGGTTATTTATGCCATTGTACCTTTAAGGTTACGGTGCCATACTCCTAATTATTGTTGTTCATCATAGGTATCATAGCTGTGGATGGCTCTTATTAGGAAGATGAATCAATGGGGACAGCTGTTTGCCTTGCATTAATTAGCATCTGAATTCAAATTCTTAGAACCTATGTATTCTGAAATGACTAGAAGTTACTCTAATCCCCAGATGATTTCAAGCACTCACTGGAAGCAAGCCTAGACAAAAAAAAATAAGTGAGTTTCCAGTTTGCTGGCTATGTCTTATACTGCAAATTAGAGAAATACATCCAACATCTACAGTAGCCATATAATGCTCGCAAACAAACACACTATCCTCAATTTCAGATTCATAAACTATAACACACATACACACTCACATTTTAAAAAGCTAATATCTTACATTTATCCCTCAATCCCTTCTAAATTTAACTTTTATTCGCCAGATATAATTGTTGTCTCCCAAGCGTACTGATAACTAAGCTCATCCTTTCTAGTTCTTTCTGATCTCCCACTGGCTGGGTCAACTCAACTGCTCTACTTCAAAATCCCCATCTAAGTTCACTGATTCAAACTGGCTTCTCTTAGCTTCTGGCTAAATTTCTCTGCTTGTCTCAAATCAACTTTGGCAATTTGTTGTAATCTTCTGGATTCTTTCATTCGTTCTTTCTTTCTTTTCTTCTTCTTCTTCTTCTTCTTCTTCTTCTTCTTCTTCTTCTTCTTCTTCTTCTTCTTCTTCTTCTTCTTCTCTGAATTTTTCTTTTTTTGATTCGAAGGCATTTATTGTAGGAAGGCAGAAAGACGGAGACAGACAGAAGAATAGAGAAGGAGAAGCTGGCCATGGCCATGTGGAGAAAGCAGGGGAAGGGAAGGGGAGAAGGAGAGTGAGAGGTAAGCGATAAGGAGAGAACAAGAACTTAAGAGAGAGAAGAGTGAATATTTTCTTTATTTATACCAAATGTTACCCCCTTTCCCTGTTTCCCTCCCTCCCAGAAACACCCTATCATATCCTCTCTCCCTCTGCTTCTTATTCCTTGGCTCCAACTGGCTCTGTTATCCTGCACTTCGTGTAAACTGAACAGAATTCATTATGTTACTCAACTAAACACAAATGGACTGACTGAATTACACTGACTGAACTGATTCAATTCTCTACTCTCTTTCTGTTCTGCTTTTAAGCATCCTTTCTTTCTAGTCAGTTTTTGAGAGAAATGGGTGTATTCTGTCTGACTCATTTAGCCAATAATTCCTCTGATTCATCACTTAGATCACTCCTCAATTAGATGCCACTTTCAAACAAACTACAAACAAACTGCTTCCTTCTACAAACTAACTTTACCTTCATAGTTTGGAATTAAAGGTATGTACTAGAATTGCTTATCATCAAACTGCTCCTCACCCCACAGCACTGTCTACCTCCCAGGAGGCCTGCCTGTACTATCTGGTACAGTGATTACTAGAGGCTTACTACTCCCAACAACTGCTAAGACAGCCAACTCCATAAACAACCAAATAATGAAAGGAAAACACAGTAACATAATCAAAGAAAGACAATGCAATGTGTCAACATCAAAACCCAGCTATCATGCTACAGCAAGCCCCGGATATTTGTAGAGCAAGACTGTGACCTCATGGTTGAGTTCTTTAGAAAAAGATAAAAATGAATCTGTTAGAGAAATAAAGTAAAACACAATAATACAGGTGAAGTAAATGAATAAAACAGTCTATGACATAAATACGCATATAGAAGCAACAAAGAAGGCACAAATGGAGGCAAAGCTGGAGATGGAAAACCTAGGAAAGATAACAGGAATTATGGATACAAGCATCACCAACAGGATACAGGATATAGACGAGTGAATTTCAGGCATACATGATGTCATAGAGAAATTGATAAATCAGTCAAATACAATGCCAAATGTAAAAAGTTCTCAACTTAGCTGCATGGAAGTCAGTATTCTGCTAGCAGCATTCAGATGAAGCCAAGTAGAGACTTTCTTCTATTGTTAAGTATCATTTTGAACAAGCAGAGCAAGCTTAGAAAGGAAAAACTATAACATATATGGTTCAAGTATTAAAGGGGCACCAGGAAGTTTAATGGAGATGAATCCTATGTTCTAGGAGATAATAGATTAAGGGATTTGAGGGTAAGATCCCATCCAACTAAGTTTAGATCCAGGCATGGTGGTACACCCATTTAATCCCAGAACACTACTCTATCAGGCTCTGGTCACCCTGATACCTAAACCACACAAAGGCTTAACAGAAAAAAGAGTATCTCAGACCAATTTCATTTATGAACATCAACAGAAAAATATTCAATAAAATTCTTGTAAATTGATTCTAAGAACACATCAAAAACATCATTCACCATGTTCAGCTAGGATTCATTCCAAGATTGCAGGGATGGTTTAATATTCAAAAATCCATGAACATAATCCACTATATTAATAAACTGAAAAAAATCACAACAAGCATTGCTAAAAATTCATGTTAAAAATCTTGGAGATCCCAGCACTTGGGAGGCAGAGGCAGGCAAATTTCTGAGTTCAAGGCTAGCCTGGTCTACAGATTGCGTTTCAGGACAGCCAGGACTACACAGAGAAACCTTATCTAGAAAAAAAAAAAAAAAAAAAAAAAAAAAAACCAACCAACCAAACCATCACCCCCCCCACACACACACAAAAGTCATGGAGAGATCAGACATTTAAGTCACATACCTAAAAATAATAAAACCAATATATAACAAGCCAATCTCCAACTGTAACTATATATCTCACTGCAATCCAATGCAAATAGATCCACATTTGTCACTCTGCACAAAACTCAAGTTCAAGTGGATCAAAGATGTCAACATAAAACCTGAAATACTAAGTATAATAGAAAACAAAATGAAAGATAGCATTGTACACATTGGCACAGGAGACAATTTACTGAACAGAACACCAATGGCTCAGGCTCTAAGATCAACAATGTACTAATGGTACCTATTGAAACAGAAAAGATTCTGAAAGGCAAAGGATATTGTCAATAGAGCAAAATAGAAAACCACAGATTGGGGTGAGATCTCCACTAATCCTACACTCAATAAAGGGTTAATGTCAAATATATATAAAGAACTCAAGAACTTAGACCCAAAAACAAACAAACAACCCCCCCCAAAAAAAACCCAAAAAGACAAGTAACCCAATTTAAAAATGGGGTCCACTCTCAACAGAGGAATCTTGAATGTCTGAGAAACATTTAAGAAATGTTCAAAGTTCTTAGTGATAAGAAAAATGCAGATCAAAAGGAACTTGAGATTCCACCTTATACCAAACAGAATGGCTAAGACCAAAAATTCAAGTGACAGCACATGCTAGTGAGGTATGGAGAATGAGGAATGACCTTCTAGTATATGGGATTACATACTTGTACAACCACTCTGAAAATCTATCTGATGCTTTCTCAGAAAACTGGAAATAGTTCTACCTGAAGACCACAATGGGTTTCCTCAGCATATACTGCAAAAATGCTCCACCATACCACAAGGACACATGCTCCACTACATTGATAGCTTTATTTGTAAGAGCCAGATACTGGAAATTACCTAGTTTCCACTGAACTAAAGAAGGGATACAGTAAATGTGTTTTGGGTTGCATGTCTGCCTCACTGCTGGGATGCCATAGCCCTGACAGCATGTTGCTTATAGAAGGCAGAATTCAGTCCAAGATAGGTGGTCCCAGCCCGTTTTTTTCTTGGTGAGAAACAGTAGGGTTGGAACAGATGACAGATGTTTTGTATCTGAATCTGGCACCAAGAGAACAGTGGTCCAGGAGTCCACACTTTCCCAGGGCCAGACAAGAAGGGGACAACTGAGCAGAGATGGGAAAGAATTTGGATTAGTTTTGAGTGAGTGTCTAGAGTATTGGGAGACTGGAAGAATGAGGGCTTTCTCTGGGAGGTTTAGGCATGGGTTTTTATGGTGAGGGCCCTTCCCTGCAACAACGGCAGATATGAACTGGGAATTAAATATCTTTTGTAGGAAGGATGGCCATAAATCAACACTCATTAGTTAAACACTTGGGGCCTATCTAGATATTGTATTAGCATGGAGAACTCTGTTTTTATGCTTCGTGACTGGTTGTCATGGTCCCCCCATTAGGGTGTTATGGTTATGTGTTCCAGGAAAGGTACCGTCTGACCAGGAGTTGGTTCTAATGTTTACTGTTTTCATTTATGAAATTTACCAGGATTTTTGAACCTTTTTTAAACCTTATCAGTTCTTCTGTTTGGTGGCACGGTCTAACCCTCTCAACTTACATAAAACAGTTAATGCCTTTCCTATCGGCCCTAGTATTCACAATAATCCCTCATAAAATACAACTCATTCTGCCTATTCTGTTTTTAGGAACA
The DNA here is from genome assembly GCF_900095145.1 of Mus pahari. NCBI lineage: Eukaryota > Metazoa > Chordata > Mammalia > Rodentia > Muridae > Mus > Mus pahari. The sequence continues at coordinate 63,246,464 of NC_034600.1, forward strand.
AAAATCCCCCTTACCTCAATATGGTCCCCAAACCCACCTCCATATTATTTGGGTAAACTTAACTGGCTTCGACCTAGATCCTCCTTCCCACAAGCACATTTCAACCTCTCTTTAATGTCCTAAAAGGAGTGAATAGGTCCTCCTCCCAAGAACACTGTCCCGTTAAAAAAAAAAAAAAAAAAAAATCAAGCTCTAAATTCTGCCATTGCAGCCCTAAAAGACATGACTTTTTCAAGATATGACACAGCAATGCCCCACAAATGTGATTCATTTACACAATGGAATACTATTCAGGTATTTAAAAATGAGGACATCAAGAATTGCAGGCAAATGGATGGGTCTAGTAAAATATCATTCTTAGTGAAGTAACCCAGATTCAAGAGGACATGCACGCTATGCACTCCCTGATATGTAGACATTAGCCATAACATACAGGATACCCATGAAACAAACACCTTACTGCCAGAAGGAAGTTAAACAGGAAGACAGGCCCAAACAAGAATTCTTGAATCTAACTTAGAAGAGGGAATAAGATAGTCATAGGAGGCAGAGGGAAGAAGGGAAGTTGATGCTAGATGAGATGGGGAGAGAAATGGGGGAGGGGGCAGCCCAGGATCAGGAGTGGGTAAGAGACTGGAAAGAAGACTAGAGTAATAGGAGAATGAATGGAAATTTGTAGCAACTAGGGATGGGTTTTGGGGAGAATTCAAGAAAGCCTCAGAACTCAAGGACAAGGGAGGTTCCCAGGAGTTAATGCTGGTGACCTTAGAACACATGCCTAACAGTGGGTGGGGGGTGCCCTTATACATCACTTGGGGTCCTGCCTGGATACAGGAGGTAGCCTCTTATGATGTCATATCCCCACTGTTAGGCATCTTGTCGGAGGATCTGAACCCTTTCCAGAGCAGCCATATGCCTCAGATTATGACTCCTCTACAATATATGTAATTTATTTTTTCTGAAATAGAATATATTCATCCTTCAACACATGAGTTACAATTATTTATTATTTAACTTATAATGTTTTCATTAAATTTTAAATTGTAATAGTTGTGTCCTAAACCTATTCACCCTGGGGGTGGGGATGGGGAGGGAGGTAGCATGCATTGTTGCTATAGTCTTGGACTTTTTTTTTTCTACATTAACAATTTTGGTATCTTGGTATTATCGCCACATAAACACCACATTACTCTCTTGATTTTCTGCTCAATAAACAACCAATATTTCCTAGAAGATATGCATTCGGTGATGATAGTATTAACAAAATTACCACATTGAGATAATCTCAAGCAAAAAATCAGTGGCTCTCTTAGACCTTAATCCAAGGACATTGTCATATACCCTCCCCAGTCATCTCAGAATTAAGGAGTTGTTCTTAATGGTACCATCTCTCCCTGTGGAGTAAGGTGAATGACCTCATCTACAGTCAAGGCCAGAACAAATGTGTCCAATTGGAGCAAATTACTCGAGGAGTCAGGCAGAGTGCTAGTTCTCTCTTCATACTCTATTGCTTCTTAAATAATTGTACCCTTCATATTCTTAGTAAAAATTATTGTTAGATAAGGTCATTGACTTATGTTAGATGTGACAACTCAATTTTTGTTTCTTTACATCCACAATATGACCAGGATTTTTCTCAAACTTAAGTACATAATGGCTAGAAAAAGAATTGTAGGAAAAAATTGAGAACATGGGAAATGATATATGCTCTAAGGCTCTGATGGCAGAACTGTAGCTTCTCCATCTGCAATATGAGGGAAATAATGAAGTAAATGCATTAAAGAAAATTCTGAGTGAAATTTTTATAGATCCAGACACAATGAAACTGGGTAAACAGACTGTCAGATAGTTGAAGGCTGATGGAAAGAGGCAAATTTCTATTTCTCTCATGTTATTAAGATAATTGTTTTAGTCTAGAATTCTAGAAGAATAATAGATGAAAATGGGGAAATTTTTTTTATAGTGAAGTTCTTATGTCCCTGAAGAGTCTTCTTAGAGTTTTATGCTTTATGGAAGTATCATTGATATTCACTTCCAAAGATATTCAATCATAATAATCTATCCACAGAAATGTTCAGAAAATAGAGTCAGGGGCCGACATTATTTTAAATAGCTACTTCACTTTATAGAATGTTATTGAGAGAAGTCTAGTGAGCCTCATTACTGCACATTCTAACATTCTTAGGTGCTGGGTGTGGTAGCAAATACCTTTAATCTCAAAAATTTGAGATGAAGAGCAAATGATGCTGTAACATCAGTGTCACCAAGGCTACACAATGAGACCTTGATAACCAATGAAATCAACTCACAAACACACGTGTATCATTAACTATCATTTTTTTATTTATGAGAATATATTTATTATATAAAATGTGTGTCATGTCATTTCCATACATGTACGATACTTATTTGCATGATCTTCACTCTGTTGTGGTTATCTTCCTTGCAGTCTTGTAAACACCCTCTCTCTCTCTCTCTCTCTCTCTCTCTCTCTCTCTCTCTCTCTCTCTCTCTCTCTCT
>NC_034600.1:63248993-63288186 GCF_900095145.1 Mus pahari
TGTGTGTGTGTACATGCATGTTCCAATGAGTTTAATCAAGACTGTTTACAGGAGCGTCAGTTTGACTTTGTTTATAGGACAATATTTATGTTACTAGCTACATCATTAAAAATACCACACATCCTTCAATAAAATTGTGAGGTTTTATACATTAGCCTATCTATGTTCTACGGCAGGCACAGGAATCAATCTTGTCATATGAAGAAGTCCATCTTGCACAAACTCTTTTCTCTCTCCCAGGCTGTAATATGAATAATTATTTTTTAGGTTCTTTTCAACCTGGAGGACATATTATATATGTTTTATTTGAGGCTGAGTATTTGGCATCCATTTATGTTTGGTACTTTTGCTAGTCTGATTCTCTGCTGTCACAGCTGTCTATTGAACATAGAAGCATCTCTTATCAAAGCTGAAGACAACAGTATTTTATATGTATGATATCGATATTGGAAATAATATTGACAGCCCAAGTATCTATTTAGGAAAGAACAATTACTAGTTTCAGCACTGGGTTCAATTGGGTCTCTAGGATATAATGCCAAACATGAATTCTCCTGTGTAGAGTTAGAATCAAACCTAATCAGGAAATAGTTGATTAAGGTTATCCATTATGAGATACTTAACAGTATAATACCAGTTTGCTAATCCTGCATAATAACGTGGCATTATTGCACACAGGCTTCACATGTAAGACATTTGGTGACAGATCTTCGCCAGTGGGGCACTTGCATAGTATCTTCCAACACTGTTATGATAAGCAGCACAACAAAAGTTCCCAGCCCAAGGCTTAGTTTGATTTTTTTTTTTCCTGCTACCAATATATGTGACATGTTCAACCATCTAGTGATCAACAAAATGATATAATAATTGTCCTGTTTCAGTAATCCCAGGAATTATTCCGGTGGACAACTTGAAGGAAGGTAAATCTCCTAAAATTTTCATTTAATAACTCACTGATACTAGGAGAAATTTTATCCATCCACACCAATTAGTTCAAGTCAAATATAGATTTGTTGTTAAGCTATTTATCTGCTTGCAACCTGTCAGATTTCATTGTGATTTTTTTCATACAATTTTATTTGACATTTGCCTTCCTCCTTACCCTTCCACACTTCAACATTTCCATACCTGTTGTGTCCTCTTCTAACTCGATAACAAAGATATTTTGCTTTTCCCCATGTTCACTAAAGAATCCTCCTTCTCAGCCCCAGTATGGATGCCTAAACCCCACTTAGGAGGGAGAAGAAAGCAATCACAAGGAGGAACGGAGGGAGGGAGCTGGGTGGGAAAGGGCCAGGGAGGGGAAGAGGGGAACTTGATCAAATATTGGGTGTGGGAAAAATATTTCTATAAAAAAGTATTCCCTTCTCATGGGTTCCACTTTATTTTTCTAGCTTCCATATTCACTATATGAGATATATATATATATATATATATATATATATATATATATATATATGAGTTATATGTATATGTTATATATGTATAAGTTATATATATACATATATGTATATATACATATATGTATATATACATATATGTATGTGTGTGTATGTATGTATGTATATGTATATATATATATATATTCTAAAATTCACATATAAAAAATATACAGTTTTTTCTGAGTCTGAGTTTTCTCACTTAACATAATATTTTTCTATTCCATCATTTTCATACATTATTTCTGATTTTATTTGTTTTACAACTGAATTGTGACATAATGTATGCATGAACCATAATGTATTAACTATTCATTAGTTAATCATGTCTATTTCTATTTTAATTTGTTGAATACTACAACATTAAAAACAAGTGTGCAATGTTCCCTGAGGTTAGACATTTAAGAATATATATTCTCTGACCTTGTATAGTCAACTCATATAGATGCACTTGTTGATCAACTGAAATAAATGGGATATTTGAAATTTCCATAGACGTTACATGTGCTACAAACAATTGTGGGTAGGTATTTGAAAATATATGAATACATTGTTTACCTATTTTTACTTTGAGAAGAGATACCATCATTTCCTCTATACAATAATAAAACTCTATTTCAATAGCTGCATTGTGACAATAATACTGGGTTTATATTTTTGTGGTGTTTAGATAAGACTAGTTTCTGCCATATTAGGGATATTAGTAGTCAGATAGCACAGTATACTTTTCAGTCTTGTCCATCTGTCAAAAGATTGATCTTAGGTTAAAATATTCAGCAGGTAAAATTATGCTATCTGATAAATTCTATAATCTAGTAACTATCTAGCCAGCAATCACAGTGCATGTATTGCATCATGATGGATGAGTGGCCCATTAAGATTACACATTGTGAATTCTATGTTCATGTTGACAACTATGCAGTATAAACAGAACCATAATCATTCTGCCAGCACTTTAATGTGGGACCTCTCAGGTTTTGAAATTATGGGAAATAAATGTCTACTGCTTGTAATAATTCAGTCTGTGCTATTCTGTTACAGTATCTTCAACAGACAAAGTGATCAGCTGTTGTGAAAGCAGACTGAACAAGAAGAGAAAATTAAGTATATCTTCTGTAAAAGAAAATAAGCAAGATCCAAAGGTCTTGAAAGATATATGAAGACATGCCAACCAGTTTCAGTGATTTGATTTGTTTTGGTTAAATAAAGTTGAAAAGATAAACACATAGAATTTTCTCTTAAGGATCTCTCAGATCATTAACAAGGTTCATTAGAGAAATATTTTCCTGCCCACACTTACCTTATATTACCTTATATTATTAAAACATCATACTCCTTAGGCTGACCATACTCTAATCCAACTATGGGCATCATGATTTGTAACCTACTTTTCTCAGAAAAGGTCTGAATATAGTTTAGTTAAATCCATGGGATTTCAACAAAACAGGATGAAATGTTGATATCTTTCCCTTCTGCTAAGAAGATAATGAGTGGATCAAGTGAAATGATCTTTAGATTTGAAATAAGGGGAAAATACAAGTGTTTACTATACTTTGAGTTAACTGAATATTGTCAAAGTTCAAGGGAAATTTACCTCTTTTTCTGACATTGAAGAACTATTCTCAAAAGCCAATAACTGACAAACTTCAGAGACTTTCTGTGATTGTCACTGTCTTTTCTAATCCTTTGATATCACCTCACTGCCAGCACTTGACTCACTATAATATATGTTGACAGAAGGCACCTTACTACTTTGGAAATGAACAGCAATATAGTTAATGGATGGTACAGCCTTGATGGATAAGTTAAAAAAAAATCCTTAGGTTTTATAAAATTAACTACCCCTTCGATTTGTTTTCTCTTTTTGACAAAGGAAAAAGACCCAGCTTTCCTCTCAGGATTTCATCATATCACTTGGATATTTTTGGAGCAATTCATAAAAACGTATTAGCATAAAAATAAGTCAGAATCAAGGAGATTTTCCAAGAGTTTGAGGAAAGGAAAGAGGTGGATGATAGAGATGAATATCATTTTCCAAAGCTAACAAACAAACAAACAAAATTATACAAACAGTGCCACCAGAATCAGAGACCCAGCAGACTATCTACATTCACTAGCTAATTTCCTGGTGCACAGAGATCAGACACTGCTGTTGGTATCTGTGGGATAGATCACCGAAGAGAAGAACCTGCACACCATGTATGCAAAACAGGAACCATGAGAATTAATGTTATACAGAGCTTCTGCAGGTCAAACATCCAGGAAAATTCATGAAATGGCATATGCTAAACATTTTATATAGCACCAAGTATGTTTTTATGTTTTTAACCCAAATTATATCTCTTTTAACTTAGATTTTAATATCTTCATTATTGTAGAATACAATCTAAGGCATTATTAATTCTTCAAGATTGTATTTTTGTCTACTTTGGTGAGCTCCAATATGATATATATATATATATATATATATATATATATATATATATATATATATATTCTTTACTGAAAATAATACTTAAATAATATATCCTCATTATTTTTCTCCTCCCACTATTCCTCTCAGGTTCCCCCACCCTGCCCCTTATCTCCTGGATCTATCCTACTACTTTTTAAAAAAAAATTTTGTTAAATTATTTTATTTGTTTACATTTGAAATGACGCCCCCCTTCCAGGTTCCTGATTCCAAAGTTCTTCAACCCAAAGCCCCTCCCCATTTGCCTCAGATAGGGTGCTCCTCCACCCACACACTCAGCCCTCTCAACTGCCCACCCACCCACACTTCACACACACACACACACACACACACACACACACACCTCAGTTCCTGCCAAGATCCCCTTGCCTGGAGCATCATATCTCTACAGGATTAGGCTCAAACTCTCCCGCTAAGGCCACACAAGGCAGTGCTCTACCACATATGTGCTGAGAGCCATGAACCAACCCATGTATGTTCTCTCATTGGTGGCTTAGTTTCTGGGAGCACCTTGGAGTTCAGGAGAGTTGATACTGTTGGTTTTCTTATGAGACCTTCTATCCTCAAATCTTTCCCCTAACTCTTCCTATGGGTTCCCTGACTTCACTTCTCTGGTTGGCTATAAGTATCTGTATCTGTCTCAGTCAACTGATGATAGAGCCTTGCAGAAGACAGTCTGCAAACACAAACATGCCATGAGTAATAGTGTTAGAGTTTAGTGCCTGCCCATGGGTTGGATTCCAAGTTGGGCCTGGTCACCGGCCTTTCCTTCAGTCTCTATTCCATTTTTGTCCCTGCATTGTCTTTAGATAGAAACAATTCTGAGTCAAAAATTTTGAGGATGGGTGGGTGGTCCTTTGCTTCAATGGAGGGCCAGGTCTACCTACTGGAGGTAGTCTCTTCAGGTGCGATAGCTCTACTGTTGGGCATTTCAGCTAAGGTCCTCCCTATTGAGTCCTGGTAGCCTCTAGCATCCCAAGTCTCTGGAACTTTATAAAGGTTCCACCTATCCCCCAACCCCCCAGCTGCATATTTCCATTCATTCTCCTAGCCCTCTGGACTTTTCTCCTGTCTCCCTCTATATCACTTTTCTCTCTGCCTCTCCCACCCAGGTCCAGAAATTAGATTAAAAAGTAAAATTTCAATTACAAATATATACAAATTGGAATTCATTTGTGGATTAAGGAGGGGGTATGTATCCATTTCTCCTTTTAGCACTAAATTTCTTCTTTTACAGACCCGTGACAGCCTTCCACATGATTCCTAGGTCTCTCCGAGTTTGTCTGTGTATCCATATTGTTGATGGACCACTGTAGAAGACCATGATTTCTTGGTGCCTTCCTTTTCATTTGGTTCTTAGACTATTTTCCCCTTCTCTCCTGAGCCCTGAAGGTAGGGATTTAACAGAGAAAACTAATTTAAGGCTGAATATTCCATGGTCTCTGACTCTCTGTTTAATGCCTTGCACTTGACTGTAATTTGTTATCACATAATAGAGCAGGAATCCTCTCTCAGGATGGCAATGATCTGAGTATAAAATAATACCCTTAATAGTCAGTTTATAGGTTTTTTTTTTTTAACAATAGTGTTTAGTTTTAGTCCAAGACACTGGGATATCTAGTCTTCTCAGATCATTCAAGCAGTGTCATTGCTTGGAGTGGGTCCAAATCAGGTTGGTTGCTTCCACAAGTTTTGTGCCACCATCTCACTAGTGTATCTTGTAGGCATGACACCTTTGTATTTCAAATGATTTACTGCTGCACTGATGTTTATGTTTCTCCTTTGCTACAGAGTACCTTTCTCTACCAAAACCCCTTAAATATAGTTGTGAAGTTTCTATGTAGGCATCAGCTTGATGTCTCCATATTCAATGACTTGTATATATTTTTGCTCAGCAATAGGATATTCACCTCACTTTGTGGAGAGCAACCTGTTGTTTTGGCCACAGACTGGGTTGATTGGGGATTCCCATAAGACCCCTTTATCAAGCAACTCAACTAGATATAACCCAATCCTAGTACTGGAAGACTCATTTGATCAAAAGAGATGGCCAGTTGAGGCTGTTTCTCCCATTATTTGGTGACTTTATTTAGGTTGCATTTATATAAGATTTTGTTTTTAATTAGGAAGCATCTCCAGTATGTGATTTCCAAATGACTCCTTAAATGGCTTTTAATTTTACTTGCCCCTCTCTGCATCTCTTGTATCTCTGTTCAACTTACCTCCTGCATCTGTTTTCCTTCTCCATTTATGCTTCATATTTCTATTCCTGTAACAGCCATAGATTTATATTTCATATAATTATTCATACAGTATAATTCTTATATTTTTGTTTTTTTATTCATCTTAACTTATCTTTGTAGCTCAGTGCTTGTCTTAGTCAGGGTTTGTATTCCTGAACAAAACATCATGACCAAGGAGCAAGTCGAGGAGGAAAGAGTTTATTCAGCTCACACTTGTACATTGCCAAAGGAAGTCAGGACTGGAACTCAAACAGGTTAGGAAGCAGGATCTGATACAGGTGCTATGGAGAGATGTTACTTAATGACTTGCTTCCCCTGCCTTGCTCAGCATGCTTTCTTATAGAACTCAAGAGAACCAGCCCAGGGATGGCACCACCCACAATGGGTCTTTCCCTCTTCATCACAACTTGAGAAAATGCCTTATAGGTGGATCTCTTGGAGATCCTGAACTGAAGCTCTATTCTCTGTGATAACTCCAGCTTGTGTGAAGTTGGCACACAAAAACCAGCCAGTATAGTGCTTGATGGTCCAAGGAATTCCCAGTACCTTTGCTTCACTGGAGTAGCAGTTCTCTTTGCAATAAAATTAATGGAAAGGCAAAACATTATCATGACTTTGTCATTATTAACCCATATTTCTGTAATATTTTACTTGGAAATAAGTTAAACGTGTAACTTTCATAAAACCACTTAATAATAAAATACTTAAATGAGGAAGTAAAGATCTCATTCATCTTGCTAATAAGAATATAAAACTCTTTAATATAATCATGAGTAAAATACATGCCCCTTATTTTCACTAAAATAAAATGTTGGATACAGAAAATGTGGTACACTTACACGATGGAGTACTACTCAGCTATTAAAAACATTGAATTTATAGAATTGTTAGGCAAATGGATGGATCTGGAGGATATCATCCTGAATGAGGTAATCCGATCACAAAGAAGTCACATGATATACACTCACTGATAAGTGGATATTAGACCAGAAACTTAGAATACCCAAGATACAATTTGCAAAACACATAAAAATCAAGAAGAAGGAAGACCAAAGTGTGGATACTTCATTCCTCCTTAGAATGAGGAACAAAATACCCATGGAAGGCGTGACAGAGATAAAGTTTGGAGCTGAGATGGAAAGATGGCCTATCCAGAGATCGATCCCATAATCAGCCACCAAACACAGACACTATTGTATATGCCAGCAAGATTTTGTTGACAGTACCCTGATATAGCTTTTTCTTGTGAGGCTATGCCAGTGCCTGGCAAATATAGAAGTGGACGCTCACAGTCAGCTATTGAATGGAACACAGGGCCCCCAATGGAGGAGCTAGAGAAAGTACTCAAGGAGCTGAAGGGGTCTGCAACCCTATATGAGGAACAGCAATATGAACTAACGAGTACCCCCAGAGCTCATGTCTCTAGCTGCATATGTAGGAGAAGATGGCCTAGTTGGCCATCATTGGGAAGAGAGGCCCCTTAGTCTTGCAAATTTTATGTCCCAGTAAAGGGGAACGCCAGGGCCAAGAAGTGGAAGAGGTTGGGGAGCAGTGCGGGAGGAGAGTATATGGGATTTTGGGATAGCATTTGAAATGTAAATGAAGAAATTATCTAATAAAAATTGTTAAAGATAAATGAATAAATAAATAAATAATATTTTGTTATTTCTCAGGATAACTATAATTCTTATAGAAAATTTAAAATAAAAAAACTAAAAAAAAAAAAATCCATATTATTGAGAGTTGAGAGAAAAGTAGCCAACCTGGCATCTTGATCATAACCTTTTATTAAAGTACAATAGCATTTAAGTTGCCATCATTAGCAAAAGCTTACCTTATGCTTTTATCTTACAAAGACATTATATTACATCACTGGTTCCTTTTTGTGGTGATCTCCTCACAATGTCCCTTGTTTTTCTTTGGAAAGTTTTTCTAAATTATTTCTCAGTAACCGAATAGATTTTCCAATGTGTATTCAAATTATGATTGATATAAATTCACATTTCCAAAATATAATAAAGTAAGATAAATAAAATAGTCTTGCATATATTCATATATACAAATATAAATGCACACATACTCAATTTAAAAAAAAATTTGACTTAAAATTTTATTTGAAAATAGTCATTATGCAGAACACTAAGGAAATGAATATACACAAAGCCACTTTGTTTAAGTTGCTTACTTTCAGAATTTCTTCTGCCAGTGTAAAATCTACATTTTTTAAAATTTAAGTAAAGAAAGCTACATGCTAGACAAAACGAGACTCATTAGGTTGATATGACATTATAAAATAAAATTTGCGTGCTAGAAATATTCTCACACTTTATGAGTTTAAAACTGCAAATGATATGAAAAAAAAAAATCAGCCAGTGGCTAGTAGTTAAATCAAGACTCTCAGAGATTACATTTTGTAACTGAGAGAGGAGTGGCAAGGCAGAGGAGTGGTAAGTGGCCATATGTTTTCAAAGACTGTGGTCCATAAAGTGAATGTTGCAGAAAATGAAGAAGGCATATGGAGGGTGACCATTTCCACTTCCTGACCTGAATATGAAGATGATGGCAGATAGAAATGCATGGTTGTTAGTTCAAAAGGAAACTAATTGGGCTATCATCAAATTTATGACTTTGGTGGAACATAAACGAATGTCTCCATTGTTGGGTATAGACTTCTCCAGAGTTACAGGAATTTACTATTATCATATTGTAATTGGAATTTTGGATGATCAAGAAAGTAGTTCTAAGATCATTATCCTCTTTCTTTAGAGGATTGTTATTGATAACTAAAAGTCCCATTCCATTAACTGTTCATATTTATTTATTTATTTATTTATTTATTTATTTATTTATTTATTTTGGTGTTTTGAGACAGGATTTCTCTGTATAGCCCTGGCTGTCCTGGAACTCACTTTGTAGACCAGGCTGGCCTTGAACTCAGAAATCTGCCTGCCTCTGCCTCCCGAGTGCTGGGATTAAAGGCATGCACCACCACGCCTGGCTCATTTTTAAATTTTTTATCTTAGTGATTGATAACTATTGCATAGATTATGCTATTATATAATTATTTATGTCATAATTGTTTATAATGACACATAATTTTGTTTGGAGGAGAGAAAAATATACTAAAAATATACTATATCAGACTATAATCTGTAAGTAAAAAAAATTCATCATGTTGCAAATATTATCTTTACTTACAATTTCAGATTTGCACACAAGCATACTATTAATGTTAGAAGGTTATGGTTAGGATAACCAATTGGATAGTCTTCATCACATGCTCAACTACAATTGACTTTCATTTTATATTTTAAATTTCCTATACTAAATGTAGACATCTTGAGGAATAACAGACTATTTTAAAGTTTAATTTTAGTGAAATTGAGAGACATGTATTTTATTCTTGATTCTATTAATTATAATAGGATTTTGTAAAAATTATGTAAATGCTAAAAGTCTATTATATGGTATACATATATACATATATAGGTTTCTTATAACTTCCATTCTTATCTAGTATTATGCAAAATACAATTTGGCAATATTTAAATATGGCACTTCGATCTATAAATGTTCTGTTCCTATTTTTCCTTTAAAAATAATTATTTTTATTTTATTTATCGGAATGTTTTACCTGCATGTGTATGCATGTGTAGCATACTCTTCCTGGTTGCTCAGAGAAGTTAGCAGAGAACACCAAATCCCTGGACTTGGAGTTACATTTTGTTGCAAGATTCCATATTCCTCTTGGATATGAATCCACTATACTGCAATTACAGCCAATGCTTTCAATTTTGAGTTATTTCTCTACCTACTGTGATGTTTTTATCCCCCTCCTCAATGCTTCTTATATTTATTTTATTTTTTTGCCTCTTGCTGGCTTCCTGATTCACCTACATAGAACCCACTTCAACTGTCCTGTTGTATGCGTTCATTAGACTCTGTTTCTTCACTTTAAAGGATTTTACAACTTCTTGTTATAACTTTCTCTTTTTTCAATTTTTTATTAGATATTTTCTTCATTTACATTTCAAATGCTATCCCAAAATTCCCCAATACCCTCCCTCTGCCCTGCTTCCCTACCCATTCACTCCCACTTCTTGGGCCCCTTGGCCTTGGAAACATTATAATTTTCTATATGCCTAAACAGGCACATTTATCCAAAGCAAAGAAAAAAAATAACATTTGTCTTTAACCTCTGACTTCTTTTGCATAACAATGACTTCTAGGCCCATTAATAACTACTTTAGATGCTGTGATTTTATATTATTTTACAACTGAATAGAATCCTCTTTATATGCATTACATTTTCTTCATCCATTCATTTAATACTGGGAATATAGAAGAGTTCTGTTTCTTTTGTTAGTCATTGAAAATACAATTTCAGTAAGTATAGATATACATTATGTCTATGACACTATAATTCTGTGTATACCCAGAAATAATATTGCTGGATCATAATGTAGTTCTATTTATGTTTTCTTTTGTTAGTTTTGTTGTTGTTCTTGTTTATTTGAGACACCTCCATACTTTTTTCCATAGTGACTATACAAGTAAATTTTATACCAGTTATATATATATATATATATATATATATATATATATATATAGGGGTCCTCTTTATCAATACGATTTATTTCCTGTATGATCGCCAATGTTAGTGGGTAGAGGTGGATTCTCAAAATAATTTTAATTTTTTCAAAGATTTTAATTGTTGACTATGTTTTTACAATATCACTCATTAGTTGTTTTAGTAATAGGTATGGACATTTATTTACTAATTTATTGGTGGATAATTCATTTGTTACTGTTTATTTTTTATAATCAATCATTTCTTCTCAACTACTTTTTGGTATATGTGTTTCCTTGTTTGTTGGCATGTTAGTTGCATTATTATGTTACTCATTTATTCTCATTAATATTTTGTAGTGTTTATAGATAACTATCCTGTTTTTTTTTGTTTCGTTTTGTTTGTTTTTTGTTTTAATTTTTCAAGACACGGTTTCTCTGTATAGCCCTGGCTGTCCTAGAACTCACTCTGTAGACCAGTCTAGCCTCGAACTCAGAAATCTGCCGGCCTCTGCCTCCCAAGTGCTGGGATTAAAGGCGTGCACCACCATGCCCAGCTAATAACTTTCCTGTTATCAGTGCCTTGTTTATATGTCAAAGCTAATGATAGATTTTATATAGTTCCTTTCGATTATCATAATTTTAAATTATTCTTTGATTTATTCAGTTAACAATTTATCGGTCCAGTGTGTAGTAGTACTTTGAGACACAGTCTTGCTATAATATAGCCTAGACTGGCCTCAACATTACAACCCTCAATCTTCATCTTCCAAAGTGTTGAAATTTTTAGTAAGCACTACCATGGTCAGTATGACCGGAATCCATTCTTATGATGTCCCCTCATGTCTCTGAACAATATTTTTTAATGTGCAGCTTATTAACCATGTGGTAGTATGTAGTATGTTATTCTCTATCCCTAACCTCAGGACTTATTTCCATTGGCCTGATTTGATCCCTTACTGGAATATCACTGACATTTATCAACAATAGTGTGCAAATAAACATTTGTGATCACTCTTTTAGTAGCTGAAATTTGTAGGAATGATATTAGAGCAAGCATTCATGAAGTCCAGTCTGTTAGTTCTGTGGATAATTTCTTAGCATTTTAAAAGCCCCACACTCAGTGCTGAGGAAACATTATGGAAGAGGAAGGAGAAAGAGACAAAGAGGATGAAGGACACCAGGAGAATATGTCTCCCTGTAATTGAACAGGGCAAATATTAACTCAGAGCCTGAAGCAGGATACATGGGATGAAGCAGGTCTGCTGTAGGGCCTCTGTGCATCTAGTGTAGACTTTAGCTTGGTACTATTTTAGGAGGCCTGAATTTCTGAAGGAGTCAGTCTCTGATTCTTGTGCCTGCTTGCAGGGCTCTTTCCTTCTACTGAGCTGTTCTTTCCTGCATCAATATGATGGTTTGTTTACTCTTATTAAATTTTATTTTGTCATGTTTGGTTCTTACCTCTTAGAAACATATTCTTCTTTAAGGAATGGTAGGAAGGGAGTGTATCCAAAGGGGAAGGGAGATAAGGAAGAACTGAATAAGTAAGAAAGGAAAGGACAATCATAACTCATACATATCTACAACATAAAACAATCTACTTTCAATGTAAAAAGGAGTGCTGACAACAGTCACTATTGTGTAGCTGGTCCTTTTTGGCACAAACTACCTATTGTCATCATCAAGCAGAGCTGTTGTGGTGACTTACATAAGACTGGGTGTATCAGTAAAATAAGAATAATTCTGGAACTGCTCAGGTCTTTGATAATGACAATTAAGCTGTTGACATCACTTGCAAACCTAGGAGAATGCTCACCAGAAACTCACTGGAGATTCCAATCACTGCTCCTTCCCAAACAGCTGTATATGATCCGGGATGACAAGGAGTAAGAAACTGGCTGAAGGCAAGACTCTGAGGGTATAGCTGCCGTGCTTCTGTAACTAACTCTAGTAAACTAATCATCTCTCCTCTCTGTCTTTCTGTCTCTCTGTCTCTGTCTCTGTCTTTGTCTCTCTGCCTCTCTGTCTCTCTCTTTGTCTCTCTCCCTCTCTCTCACGCACACAGACACAGACACACACACACACACACACACACACACACACACAAACACACACAGTACCTTTATTTGAAGTTGTATTTGTGTGAGTATTTAGAAATAGCATTTTATCCTTAGGCATTACAAAATCAAAATCATTTAGCATAAACCTATATCGAAAATGAGTTAATATTGACGGATATACCAAAGTGCAATGCCTTTTATGTAATAGAATGTTTTTATCTTTAATAAAGGTAATAGTCACAATACAATCAAGAATACACAAACATAATATCTGGGTATGGTTATTTTCATTAACAATTATATGTAGGATGGAGGATTTTTGTAAGTTGTATAATTTATAATGCTTATATAATACATGTATAATATACATAGGGAACAATTACCATTATTTGATAAAATGCACATAACTTAATATATTATATTACCTTCTAATACTGACATGAATGTCACAGTCTGAGTCTCAGTAGGGAATATAGGTGTTTAACATTAACAAACATATCTTACAAGTATAGAGAAAGGTGCTATTTATTACAACCAAATTATGTACAGGTATAATTAATATACAATAGCAAAATTGCCAGACAAATGGACTAAGGGTTCCAAAAAAGATTGTTCCAATATGAAATTTAAGTAAAAAAGTCACATAAGTTTTGAGTGTATTAAGTTTGATCCATGAAAGACGCCTTTTGTAAATGCTGTTTAATCATTGTACATAATTTCAAATCATATTTCCTAGAGTCTAAGTCTGTAAAATGTCAGAATTACTTTACATATGATGAAATTTTCAGTTTTTAGCCCTTCCAAATTAACTTAAAGAAAGAATGATGGTTCCTATGCATGGCCCATGGCCACCTAACACCAATTGAGAGTATGCAAACCTTGCTTCCTACTTGTTTTCTATTAATGAGTTTTGTTTATTTGTTTGTTTTTAATAACTGAAATGACAAATGACATTCTCAACTTGAAATTGGGACCTATAGCCAGCATACTTGTAAGGACTGAGAAAATTTGAATGAGACACTTATCTAATTGCTGTGGTTCTCTCTATACCTTTGAAATAAAGTACAGGGAATGCAAAATCTAGACTATAGAGAAATGAAGAATTTTCTCTAGAAATTGTGTGCCGATAGAATGCAAAGTTTGAAACCTAGTGCCAAACAGAGTAAGTATTTGAGTATATTTTAAAAAGAGAAAACAAAACAACAAATCAAAACAAAGAAATAAACAAAACCCACAATCAATTTCTTGCCTTTATCTGTCTGTTGTTGAGCTAATCAGTGAAAATTATCAATTCATTTAGGAAGCCTTTGTTGGTGTATGGTTTTGTGCACTGGGTATTCAGATGGAAATTTCCGTAAGCCAGAGATCTGCTTACAGTCTAAACTTGCAATTTTCATTATTATAGAAACATCTCCTGTCTCAATATTGGGTAAAAATTGTTCCCTATCGTCTCTGCTTGGTTAATAAAGAGTTGAACAGCTTATGGCTGGGAAGAAGAACTAACATGAGACTTCTGATTCCAGTGAGGGTGTCTAAAGAAAGTGGAGAGAATCTCCCTGAGGAAATCCCCAGGATAGAAAAGGAGCAGCCACAGAGAGAATAAGATGTCAGGTAACATGAATAGGGTTGGGAAGTAGCCAGCATAATTGCATTAGAATAGATGAGTATTTAAATGCCCAGCTACAATGCTTGAAGCTTCTTAATAAAAATAATAAGTCCCTGTGTCATTATTCAGGAACAAGGCAGGTGTAGAAAAGCTCCAAATAACATCTCTACACTTCTATGCTAGAATAATCCATGTGCCAGACAATGTAGAAGCTTGATTCCTAGAAACAGACTTAATACAACATAGACCACTCAGAGCACATGCCAAGAGAGAATGGATAAGAAAATTTAAAAATAAGTTCTAAAATAGATAATTTATAGTTTGGCACGTAAGAGCAAAAGAGAAAGCAGAGCTCCCATATAACATGAGCAGACCCCTAAAATGTGATAAAACTGGGGGTCACTGATTTGAAGTTAATACAAATTTTAAAAGATATTTGCATAGACAAGAGATAGACAATTTGTCTTGTTGACCCTTTCATAAGGTGCTCATGCATATATTTTCCAGTCATGTTGTCACATATAATTTCCAGAAAGGTTTAGAAGATATTTGGGTCTGAACTTCAAATACACTGCTATGAAGGTTAGCAATAAAATTCTTCTTCTTCTACACCCATCTTCTTGGTACTGAGACAACAGGGATTTATCATATGATCACATCTTTTTGTGATATATTCTCTTCAGTATAAATATTATATAGTGCTTACTAGTTAATGTAAATTATAAGTACAATGACACAAACTAGAAATATAGATAGGAACTAATTATCTACTAGAAACTATTCTTTTTTTAGAAAAAATTGATATATAGGAGCTATAAAAAATCACTTCTCAATCAATTTACATTTTCTGTCTACTGGAAGAATGTTATATCAAATTTACCACCAAAAGTGACATAAACAATACTTTCACTTGCAGAGAATGAGCTCTTGTCACTCTCAAACTAAAATTCACGGTTTCTAGGTTATCTCAAAGGACACAGGAAGTGCAACAGAAACTTACTATTTATTTTTCTTTTACCAACAGACTTATTCAAATTTTGAAATCCTACATCAGTTCCTTCTTAGAAAAAATTGTAAGAATTTTATGAAAATAGAATGAAATACTGATTTCTTTAATCTGTGAGTATAATGGTGTATTACATTTATTTGTTTGCCATTATAGTTCTCTCAGAAACAAGCATTTTAATCTTCATTTTAGAAGAAAGATTCTTCTCAAATGACAAGCTTTATTACCTTTGTAGTAGTGTTATTTTCAAGTATTTTTCAAAACAACAAAAAGTTTTCAAAAAGCATGTTACTTCCATGTCCATAAGTTAGAATACTAGTATTAAAAAAAAAAAAAAAAAAAAAAAAAAAGAGTCTTTTCAGCACTGAAGCTTTTGAAAGTTTGTAGATAACTTCTAAGAGCACAAGGAATTGTAGCAATTTCTACCCACTAAAGAAAAGTGGAACTTCCTTCTTAGAATTTGTGCCCAATCACCCTTTTATATGCAATTTTTCCAGGACAGACATACCACTAAATTGAATTTTGTTGGACTTTAGACATAAACTCAACCATTTCCTTTAATTCCATCCACCCTCAATTTTAAGGAAGAAAGCAAGGCTTAGTAAATGCCCACAAAAAATGACTTATATCAAACTATGAATTTTTAAAAAATACAAAAGCATTCAATTTACACTAATGAATGCACTATTATAACATATAATTGACTAGGTAGTACAGTGTATAAAACATCTGGATTTTCCCCAATATTGACTTAGTTGAACCACCAATTTTTTATATTACCCATTCAGTTTTGAAAATTTCAGTGTTACTATTGATTTTGACTACCTTATTTCTTTTAAAAACATATGATAGTATCTATTCATAATTTTAAACAACCAAGGAAACAGCCTGACAACTTTCTTTGCATAGTTTATCCTGATTTACATCATTCTGCATTCATGCTGTAGGCAGTATAGAGTGAACAGGTGTGTAGTGATGAGCTCCTTTAATGGACATCTACAAATTCTGGACTTGGTTGAGAGCCATTAGATGTGCATGGCCCTTCTTGCCAGGAGGAAAATCTCCCCAGTAACGAACAGATGTTAATATGGGTAAAATGATCATAACAATAACATTTTAAATTTGAATTTAGAGAATTATTTGCTTTCCCTAAATGCCTTAGCATCTGTTATAGATATGGATCAGTTTCCTATCCTTTAAGAACAAAATGTGGCTACATAAAAGGCAATAATTCAGAAAGCTGATAGTTTGCAGTTTGCATTGAATTATATGTTATAGGTCACATAATATAAATTGATATAAATATTTGAAACAGTAATGCCATAGTAACAGTAATGCACACATTAAAATAAAAATATATTTTTCTATAATATGTGAAGTGTGATATGATGAAGCTTGAAATATTCTTTGTATATAAACTGATTTTCCAGTAAATTCTACAGTCACAAAACCCTGCAGTGCATTTTTTACACTCTTAAGAATTATCACAACTGCCACACTTTGAACTCATTTAAATGCACTCTTGAAGGTGAAAAATTGCACCTCAAAGCTGTTTTCCTAGCCAAATATAAATTCAGTCGGTAATCTAGAGTACAGTATATTAGTAATGAGGTGGCACTGCATGACAGTCACATGTTAATATGTCTTCATTGTTGTAATAAATTTTTCTGTTTAGAAATAACTGTATTAATACTAATTATTATATTAAAATTATGGTTGGCAATTCTCTTATTTATGGAGCATATGTTTATTAAAAAGTATTTTGAAGACAATTAATATTTAAAATAATTACTCTAAAATTTGCCAGGCATGTCAAACCTTAATGGAATAACCAAATAACTGGGGAGAAAAAGCCACCAAATGGAACCTTCAGTGTTGTGAATGGGTTACATCTATACCAGTTCTTGTCTGAAGGGACTCTGTAAAATCCATGAAACAATTCAAGCTATTGCCAATATAACTTTTCACAAACTGATAATAAGGCCTTACAATACCTACAAAACGTACTGAATACGGGCAGGTCTATCTAGTGACTACCTAGAGCCTTCACCCATGCTGACTAATATCCTGGTATGGAAACTTATTCTTCATACTACCAGAGAAGTAGGATAAACACTAACCCAAATATAAACATTTCAATCTACAATGCTGTCCTTGCTGCAAGATAAATTCATGCAATTTTGACACCAATCTTTTGAAGAAACCAGCCAACATCGGGTTGGTTCCCTTAGAAGAAATGGAACACATGCTGGTATTGTCAGGGTGACCAAAAATCTAAGACTAGATAGGCCTAGGAGAAAACACAATACTATTATGCTGCTAAAGAAATGTAGCAACTCAATGACTATTAATGATACCCTTTTATAATCATAGATCAGTATCATTCATTAACAGATCATCTTTCTCTTGTAGTAGATGAGAACAAATGCAAAGGCCCACAACTAGAAAATATGAGAGACTGAGGCACCCTAGAACATTCAGTCCTAAATAAAATGTTTCTACTGTGTCACTCCCTCAGAGATCAGAGAACTCTGCATAGGAGGAAGCAGAATTAAAAAAAAAAAATCCATTGGATATTTTATTTATTTACATTTCAAATGTTATCCCCTTTCCTGGTTTCCAGTCCAGAAACCCCCACACCATCCTTCCTACCCCTGCTTCTATGAGTGTGCTCACTCACCTGCCTACCCACTCTAACCTCCCTTCCCTGGCATTCCCCTACCCAGGGGCATGGAACCTTCCCAGGACCAAGGGCCTCTCCTCCCATTGATGTCAAACAAGTCCATCTTCTGCTACATATAGGGCTGTAGCCAAGCAAAGGAAGATGGAAGACATTTTGGAAAGAAGGTTTTCTGGACACAACAGAAGTGATATACATATGGCCTCTATAGAAATTGTGTCTCAGTGCACAGGTCCAGGCAGGATGTAGGATCAGTAAGTTAGATTACTTTCTAACATAGAAGTTAGCTCCAATTAACAGCTGTTTGCAAAAGAAATAATTTTTTTCCTAAAGAGTGTATGAATCATACTTAAATCCAATAGTAGATCACTAATGAAAACAAACTTAATGGCATTTTTTGAGATTTTTATTTTGTCTTATAATGCTTTGTGCAATTTCTATTCCATTCTTTAAAAAAAAATCTTATAGGTCTTTTGCTTATATATCATGGTTTCTGATTTCATTGTATGTGAGCTCTCTCTCTCTCTCTCTCTCTCTCTCTCTCTCTCTCTCTCTCTCTCTCTCTCTCTCTCTCTCTCTCTCTCTCTCTCTCTCTCTCTCTCTCTCTGTGTGTGTGTGTGTGTGTGTGTTTCAGCATCTATATGTCTTTGTTGTTGTGCTTTATCTTTGGCTCATATTGTTTCCTTTTCTATGTCTGAAATTTGCTATTCTTGTTTGTTTGCTTTTATTTTATCTTATTTCATTATTTTTAGATGTATATTTGTTGCCTGATGAAAGAGAAAAAATAGTGGAGAGGATCTATATCAGGAGGAAGAAACCATAATTGGCATATACTGAATGAAAATATGCATTTTCAATTATAAAACAATTAAGTTATCAAGTTTCTTTTCAAAATTGTAGCTGTTTGTTCTGAATTGAATACATAGGAAACATTTTACTAAATTCTACTATAAGAATAGCATCATGGTTGCTTTGTAAAGGATAGTCATCGTCTTCCATTATATAGCAAAGAAGTAGGATGCTCATTCTCCTGGAGATAATCCTAAGAGCAATGCATTACAATAATGAATAAACAAACAAATGAATGAATGAATAAATTAATCCATAAATAAGTATGCTACAGTGGAAGAGAGAGACTTTGGAGAGTATAGGAAAGCATTAGAGGGTATAAGATAATGAAAACATACTGCATATGTGGACTAAATATTATAATTAAACAAGTTATTATGCATTGCAAATGCAAATTAAAATTTAAAAGGCAAAAGAGAAAATCTATCAAATTTGTTTTTTATATCATGCCATACTTCTATGAATAATGAAAATGGTCAATTGTTTGCTTGTAGCCATGGCCATAAATATCATATTTGTTTCTTCATGCAAGTTAGTAACAAACTGACAGTATGCCATTTGCAATAGAACATTTTTGCTCTTGTTGTCAGAATGCTATTGGATAACACAAACATTCTAATTTTTACTATTTGAATAGGGGTCTTAATAAATATTACATATAGATCTTTTCAAGTATTAAACACATCTTGCTTTGTTTCTGAAATCAGAACAAATTCGCTCAGGGTTGTAGCTAGGTAAAGCAGGTTATATGTAGCTGCAATTCAGGTGCCATGTATGCTAGGATACCTTGGAAATCCCTGTGTATCCCATTATTTTCTGCTTCTGTTTCCCAAATGTTGGGATTACAGATGAATTCCACCATACTTAGCTCCAAATTTCTTGAAAGTCAATATATAGTCATTTTTAAAGGCTTGCCATCCATCAAAGGATCAAGAAAAAAGGAAACACTTTCTATTTAATAATTCCTAGATCAGACAGACAATTAAAAGACATAACAAGTTATGATAGTTAGACAATGTGGGATATTTTGCACAAGATTGTGGGCAAGGCATCAATTTAACATCTTAGTACTTAGAAAATATGGTAGAGATCTTCACTGAGTTTCTCAGAAGAATTAAAGATCTATAAAATGACCTATAAATACATATATCTGCCTTAGCAACCAGGAAAATTTACATCTAAACTTAGAGCTTATTTATTACACCAACTCCAAGAGTTCATAGTGGAGAAGGAATAGAGGCAATTTGCTCTGATATTGTATTTCCTAGAAATGACGAGATGAGATTTCATTGACAATGGCTGTCTAAACATGACCTGAACATTAGAGTAATAGTCATGTTAATGGGAAGCATGAAGGTCCAAAAAGCATTGAACCTACTCTACGAGCTACAAGTAAGGATGGAATGCTGAGAACAGGTAAAATACTCTCCCCCAGGCACAAGTCTGGGAACGAGTAACCTGATACTAAATGTCCATACATGAAATTATATGCATACAAATAACCATATAACTACATATGTATCATTTACATGTAAATAACATAGTATTATATCATATATCATACATCACCTTATATCTTATATGTCACATTATGACATTATGTAATTACACATATGACATATATTTATATAATATTGCATACAATTACATTTTATATATAATTCACAAATATATTTATGAATTTAAGAAAATAGATAAATTATTTGATAGGGAAAATGGTTGGTGTAATATACGGGTCAATGTGGAACAAAAAAAATGTAAGAGAAAAATTTTACAATCATATTATAATTTAAAATTTAATTTTATAAATAGTTACATAAAACTGGAGAGATAGCACAGTGTGTAAGATCACTGACTGCTCTTCCTGAAAACTGAGATTCAAATCCCAATACCTATTCGGCAGTTAACAAATTATCTGTAACTCCAGCTCAAGGGATAAATAACACCTATTTTGGTTCTTTATGGAAACTCAGTCTGTGAGATTTACAGATATGCATATAAATAAAAACATCCATACATATAACATAAAACTAATTTAAATATATTATCATATTATATTACTTGCTCATTCCATTGACTTAAAGATTTTTAGTATAAAATCTATCCTGATAATAAAATAGAAAATGAAATCAATTATATGATAGATGTATCTTTTATTTTTTATCTTGTATTTTTTATTTTGTATCTTTTATTTCTTTTATAATCTAGAATACAAATGAGGCTTTTAAATTATATTTTAGTATTTATCATACTATTTCCAAAATGACTGTTATTTGAAATAAAATATGATAACATGCTTTATTAGAAAATTAACATAATTTACATTCTTTTATTGATTATGTTTGGATTTGACATTTAGGTGATATATTTTAATAAAAGAAGTTTTAAAAGTCCAACCTAAATACTATTATGTTAATACTCATCATAATACATTATATCCTTTTAATATATCTATATCTATATCATCTATATCTATATACCTCTCTCTCTCTCTCTCTCTATATATATATATATATTGGTTTTGCGAGACAGGGTTTCTCTGTGTAGCTCTGGCTGTCCTGGAACTCACTTTGTAGAACAGGCTGGTCTCAAATTCAATATACCTACATTTTAATATATGCAGGTATATATGTTATTATATTAACATGTAGAGGCATGTGGAAAGAATAAACGCTGCTGTTAAAAAGTAATTCAATGGAATGTTAAATTCATTTTAAAAGTAATGGAAGTTTAGTTGAGGTAACACTTATATGTACAATTACCCAATTCATTACTCCTTGTAGTTGTTACATTGGAAACAAAATCCTACCTGGAGAAAAGGCTCATCCCTTTGAGAACAGGATAACTAATAATTCATTAGAAGCAGAAAATACTCTATTTTAATTTGACATTAAATTGTACCATTTCTCATAAATAAATAATATACTGTTTATTCCCCCCAAATTTTTAATAATTATTAATCTATAATGTTTCCCTCAAACATTCTGAGGTATTGAATATACTGTATATTATCAAAAACTTACTTGAACTGAGATGATTTACATGAAAGATTCAAGTGAATCCAGTTGGTGATACTTTATTTGCTGACAATTAAAGCTGTCTGGGTGTTTTGAAGTTCTGTGTTGAACCTTTTCAAGAAAACATGGGGGTTCCACAAATAATTAAATTATTATTGTCTAATATTCTTGAGGTTAATTAATTTCATACTGAAGCTTTAATATTTTGAAATGATAGACTTAAATGTGTTAAAACCCCCAAAACTCCAGTGAATAGTCTCTGTTTCTCTTCCTTGGTTCCCTCACTAAGCTTGATTTCTGAGTAGTACCCCGAAAGTGTAAAAAAGTTTGAGAGATTGATAATATGACACACAAAGCACTTCAAGCTAAGTAAGACATTAAGTGTGAGTGTGAAGAGATTTAATAATAATGATAATAATAATAATAATAATAATAATAATATAAACTGTGATAATAATCTTTAAAATGATCTCAGAAGGTCGAGAAGAAACATAGGAATCTCAGGTTCTTTATTTTCTTTTTCTTATAAAGCCAAATATATAATTAATTGTAACTGACTTTCAGTTTCAGGGATTCAGTCCATTATAACTATTGTGGGAAGCATGGCAACATGAGGTCAAAAAGTGGCTGCAGAAGCTGAGAGTTCTACATCTTTGATCCAAAGATAGCCAGGAAGAGATTCACAATTCATTTTCTTATCCAATCTAACAAGATGCTTCATCAATAGAAAAAAATAAACTATATGATTAATTAAGATTTGATAACGCCTAATAATAACTAATCCTTCCACATCAATTACACAATAGGTAAGAAACCACTATTCTCAATATGGATCTAGGCTCTGAGAGTATTATTGGGTGATATTACAAAGTGGAGTAAAATAATTATCTTGTCACTTTTGAAGGGAAAAATCACCTGAATTTCTGCATACACACACACACACACACACACACACACACACACACACACACACAGAGATATATATATATATATATATATATATATATATATATATATATAGTGACTACAGAACTCTCATTTTTGGCCAATCAGAACAATTACTGAAAACTATGAAAGACTGTTGGGTAGAAAAATATATGAAAACTAAAAACGTGTTACATCAAGATTTTTCCATGATCATCATGAGAGTGATCACTGAGACACAAGATTAGAAAGGAAGATACACATTTTGGTGGGGAGATGGGTGATAAATTGAAAATTTTACTAATAGATAATAATATAACTTGAAATAAAGATAGGAATTTTCTACTAAAGTTTTCACATATATAATACTGCTGCTTAATCAGACTTTAGATTTAATATACTTAAATAAGTCAATAAAAATATAATGTACTCTATATGTGGATGTTCAACTGCTGGTTGAAAACTTAAAAATGGAGGGGATGGAGAGAGGGCTCAGCAGTAAAGAGCACTGAGTGTTCTTGCAGACATCCTTAGCTCAGTTCCCAGCAATCACATGGTAGCTCACAACCATTTGTATTGGGATCTAATGCTCTTTTCTGATGTGACTGAAGACAGGAACAGTGTATTTACATACATAAAACGAACAAATAATTCTTTAAAAAAACGGCAATGTCACAATACACCGTGAAATATATAAAAAAATAGATTAGAACTTCATTCAAGGGTTTATCCTGAATATTTTTTAAAGAGAAGAGCTTGTCTGCATAAAATCTCTAGCAGTATTTTTTTTTTAAGAGTAAAATAAACTTTAACAGTGCTACTCAAATAATGGCTTAGAAAACATTCATTTATTTTCTAGAAAGTGACCAATTATAGATAATGATTAGTTTTCCTTTATCTTAATCCACCAATATTGTAGGTTTTGTTGGGCAGCATTGAAGTATTATGCCTGCGAAATGTGTTGTTCACCTTAACCCTTTAGTATGTAATTATATTGTGTTGTCCCTGGTAAAACAATTTAATTCATCTCTGTGTTGTTCCTTTCAACAAGCCTGTAATTTCCTCTTCCCTTTTGGAGTCAGGTTTCTTTTTTCAGAAGCCACAGAATATTTTTAGAAGTTGCAGAAACTGCCTCAGAGAGTGTAAACAAGACAAATTGATACAGAAATACTTGAGAACTTTCACCACAGCCACAATTTACTATAGAATCTGAGGAACAAAATCTGTGATGACCACTCACCTAAACTAATGAACTGAGAGGCTAGAAGTGTATTTTCTGTTGTTAAATAAGAATATATATATGATGCAAAATATACAATATACAATATATTTATATATACAAAAATTTATAATACACAGATATTATATATAAATATATATGCACACAAACATATATACATATCTATATAAATATGTATAGATATATATGAAGCATAGAGGGCAATATTAACCTTCCCTTTTTCTTTTTTTCTACCCAATATTTATCCACATAGCTGTTTCTTCCAAACTGACACATTCACATTCTGGTACAAGAATTTGAGTGATAGGAATTTCCATGATATCTCACAGAGGATTCCTTACAATGAAGGAAGATGAAAAAGGAAGATTTCAATATTTGCCAGTGAATAGCTTTCTTCTATTTGACGATGAAAGATCTGTACAGCATATGAATTTTATACATATATACATAGCATATGAATACATACCTCCAATGACATTCAGACCTCTATCTAGAGCAGAAGAATGTTTAGGCCCTAATTGGATACAGAAAATGTGCATGTGCGTGTGTGTGTGTGTGTGTGTGTGTGTGTATATGTGAATGTGTGTGTGGGGGTATGTATGTGTGATTTCTTTTTTGTTTGTGTGTGTGTGTGTGTGTGTGTGTGTTTGTTTGTGTGTGTGTGTGTGTGTGTGTGTGTGTGTGTGAGAGAGAGAGAGAGAGAGAGAGAGAGAGAGAGAGAGAGAGAGAGATATCAGGTGCCTATCTCTGTTCTCCACTTTTGTTTTTGAGACATGGTCTCTTATTAAGCATGGTATTCTCAATTCTCGAAACTATTTGATCAGATATGCTCCCAGATTCCTCTGTCTCTCAGCCATGTGAATACAGAAACATACCTTGTCATTAACTTTTAACATTAATCCTAGAGATCTGAACATGGGTCATCTTGATTTCATAGGCAGCAAATTACCTACTAAAGAATGTTCTAATCCTGAATTCATCTTCTTTAATCAACTTATTATATTCAGAAATATTCTTTCAGGACTTACTTTTTGATTTTCATCTTTTAGAGGGCTTTGCAGTAGCCCTGTTGTTCATATCAGCACTTACAATAATATTTCTCTTTTTCTCAGAGTGTGAACTTAGTTTCTTTGTCCCCATATTTTGTGACCAAGACCTAATCAGAATTCCTTCTGTGCTTCTCACCAGACTTCTTGTATCTCCTCTGTATAACTCAACATACCTAAATATCTTTTACTTCTCTTTAATATGTAGGCATCTTGGCTAAAACATATTTCCTTCACTGTCGTGTCCGGCCTTGACCAGCAAGAACGACGCCACGCCTGAGATCATTCTCAACAGCACTTTATTCAGGAACGCCTTTCATGATGCTACTGGGAACACAATGGACTAGCAAGGCCGCCCTATATACTGGAGCGTTCAATGCCCAGGTGCTCTGTGTCTTACTGTTGCCACGGGATAGGCTAAAGCAAGAATCACTTCAATAACATAAGGCTGGGCAAAGAGGACCTGTGCTGAGTCATTATTGTTATCAGATGGGCAGTGGAAGCCAGCGCCATCCTATAATGGCGAATGATATGGCTTAAAACACTTCACCACACTGATTTTAGCTGTCTCCTGTTCATTGCTTCTTGGCCATGTGTGCTTTCTCCCCACCTCCTCTTCCAGGTGGGACAGGGTCTCACCCAGGTTGAATATGTGTTTCTAAATTTTGAGCTTCTCATACTTCCAATTATAGGAATTACCAATGAAGCTTCAGGAAAGATGTAATATAGGAGCTCATATTATTTATTTGTATTTTATGAGATATTTTATTATTTTATGAGGTATTAATCTTTGGATGAGTAATAAAAAACCTTTTCATATGACCACTATTAGGTTGCATGCAATTTATTAATTTACAAATTTTATTTTATTCACAAATCAAATTCTATTCCAAAATAAATAATTTATTTTATATTTCCTTTTAATGTTATAGGATAGCAATTCTAATCTACAAGCCCTCTCTATCTCTATTCATATGAAATTATGTTTAATTTTCTTATGACTTTTTATATTATTTGTATGTATTAGATGTTTGTCTGTCTCTCTCTCTCTCTCTAAATATATATATATTTATATATTATATATATATATATATATATAAAACCTCATATATTTATATGAGATTAACATGAATACAAGAGTCAGGACTTTTATTTATTAATAAAAATGTAATTCCCTGTAGACAATTGTAATTTTATTTCATTCCTTTTATTCCCTGTAGACAATTGTCACAATAATAATTGAATATGTCTTGATTTCTCCATGGATTTAAAGCATCAAGAGAATATTTTCAATGAGATTTCAAGGATATTGTAGGCTTAGATGTGGAAGTTTTTCAGTGATTTATTTAAAAGGACAATGATAAAGTTATGGAGTGTTGAATATTATTGTTCATATCTATAATAATGTGAAATGTATGATAGTTGAATTGTTTGTTTTACAAAAGAAAAATGGTACTTTGGGTATTTATTTATTTATTTATTTATTTTTGGGTTTTTGAGACAGGGTTTTTCTGTATACCCCTGGCTGTCCTGGAACTCATTTGGTAGACCAGGCTAGCCTCGAACTCAGAAATCCACCTGCCTCTGCCTCCCGAGTGCTGGGATTAAAGGCGTGTGCCACCATGCCCAGCCTTACATGTTAAACCTGGTTATGCATATAATGACATGGAATCTTCAATGTCTTTCCTTTTTCTGTACAGATACTGAAACCTTATAATTTCACTTACTTGGTGTTGGCCATAGCTTGTCAATATACAAAGTTCTTCTAAGCCCATGATGTTAGATGGAATGCCTCTACCATTGCCAAATAGTTATTTTCATTATTGGCTCCTCAGTGTTAGCTGGTGGGATACACATGAATTAAGAATTTAGTTTCTGTCCTATGATTTATTGTACTTACTTTCTAGATTTATATAGGTGTAGAGAAATGCTGAAGAGAAACAAATTTCTTCTGTGGAGGTAAAGTTGCTTTACCATGTGAGACACAATATACTGAAATAACAGTTCATGAAGTTCTTCCTTTTTATTTAATTGTTTATAGACCTTGTGATAAAAGGCTACAATATAAATTCTTTCAATGGGTTACAATGTCAATTGGAACAGAAATAGAAATTGATGGTGTGGAGAAAAGAGGTAGTCAGTCTATATATGATTCTGGGAAAGGTCTCAAAATACGTTTATCAGTGTCTTTAAAAGCATCAGCAAAATCAAATAAGTTTTAGATATTTATACATATGGCTATTGAATTGGTAAATTTGAAGAGATGGGTGGATAGTTCATCAGTGAATTTTTACCTATGGAGAAGATCATGATGTCTATTCAGTTAACAAAACACCAACTAAAGAGTAAACAGGGAATACCTGTGATTTCAGCTGGATATATAGGAGAGGACTGAGTGATCTGGATTAACTTGAAGGGGAGTTCCTTGGACCTTGGAGGATTGAAGACCCAGGATAGGAGAATGCTAGGCCAAGAAGACAGGAGTGGGTGGGCAGGTGGGGGAGCACCTTCATGGAGTCGTGGGGGGGGTGGAGGTGGAAATAAGGGACTTATGGAGGGGAAACTGGGCTGGGGGAAACACCATCCCTGACCTCGAGCTTTACTACAGAGAAATAGTGATAAAAACTGCATGGTATTGGTACAAAGACAGACACGTTGAACAATGGAAAAGAATTAAAGACCCAGAAAAAAACCGCACACTTCTGGGCATTAGATATTTGACAAAGAATACCAAAATTTTATAATGGAAAAAAAGAAAGCATCTTGAACAAATGGTGCTGGGCTAACCAGTTGTTGATATGTAGAAAGATGAAAATAGATACAATATTTGTCACCTCTCACAAAGTTCAAGTCCAAGTAGATCAAGGCCCTCAACATAAAACCAGATATGCTGAATCTAATAGAAGAGAAAGTGGCAAAGAACCTTGAACTCATTGGCACAGGGGGAAATTTCCTAAACAGAACTCCAATGGCTCATACTCTAAGATCAAGAATTGTAAATGGGACCTCATGAATCTGGAAAGCTTTTGTAAGGCAAAGGACATAGGCAATAAGACAAATCGACAACCTACATATTGAGAAAAAATGTAAAATGTTCAGAGGGCTAATATCCAACATATGTAAGGAACCCAATCAATAAATGGGGTACAGAACTAACCAATAATTCACAACAGAGGAATCTTGACTAGCTGAGGAGCACCTAAAGAAATGTTCAAATTCCTTAGTGATCAGAGAAATGTACATAAAAACTACCCTGAGATTCCACCTTACACCAATTAGAATGGCTAAGATCAAAGGTGACAGCACATGTTGAAAAGAATGCAGAGAAGGAGAAACACTCCTCCTTTGCTGATATAATTGCAAACTGGTACAAACACTCTGGAAATCAATCTGGAGTTTCCTCAGAATGTTGGAAATAGTTCTAACTGAAGACCCAGCTATACCATTCTTGAGAATATACCCAAAAGATGCCCCACTATGCCACAGGGGAACCTGTTCCACTATGTACATAGTGGCCTTGTTTGTGATAGTCAGAAGATGGAAACAGTTCAGATGTCCCAGGACAGAAGAATAGATACAGAAAATGTGGTTCATTTACACAATAGAATACTACTCAGCTATTAGAAAAATGTACATCCTGAATTTTTCAGCTGAATGGAAGGAACTAGAAAATATCATCCTGAGTGAGGTAACCCAGACCCAAAAGGACATGTGTGGTATATACTCACTAATAAGTGGNTATTAGCCAAAAACAAACAAACAAACAAACAAACAAAAAGTACAGAATACCCAAAATACAGTCCACATTACTGAAAAAAGTTCAACAAACTAAAAGCCCCAAGAGAAGACACCTCAGTCTCATTTGGGAGTGAGAAGAAAGTAACTACGAGGGGGGAGGGAGGAACAGACACTAGCGAGAAATGGATGGGTGGGTTAGGAGAACATGATCAGGTGTTGAGTGGGGGGAAAAGGACTGAAGCCTTCAGTGCCAGCAGAAAGAATGGAAACAGGCAACCTTGGGAGGTAGGAGGTTGGAGTGACCTTCCAGAATGTACCAGAGACCTGGGAAGTGAGAGACACTTAGGACTCAAAGGGAGGGACCTTAGGTGAAATTCCCTACATTGGGTAGAAGGAACTTGTAGAGCCCACCTCCAGAAGAAAGACAGGGCATCAAGTGAGGGATGTGGTTGCCATCTTACAGTCACTACTCTGACCCATAATTTTATTCCTGTCTGAAAGTTCTGCAGGGATGGAAATGGAAAGGAGCCTGAAGGAAATGGAAAAGAAGGTCCAGCAACATTTACTGAGTGCCGCAGATGGACTTTTCTGGGGTCCCTGATATGCAGGGAACGGGTCTCTGTTTGCAGGTGAGTGAGGATTCGGTGAATGTGGGGTGACAAATAGACACCGGACACAAGGGAGTGTCATATCTGAATGCGAATTGTCAAATTGAGCATCAGACTATTTATACAGAAGAAAATAGGGAAGTTACACTAAACAGAGGAATGCAAACCTGGATGGGCTGGCAGGAACCAACTGGGATGACATTCAATGTTAACAACTGGGATCAAAAACAGTTCCACCTAAAGTCAGCTCAAAGTCAGAGGCTGGGGGCAAGGGCTTCATGCCCTTGCCATAGTTCCTATAGTCCACCTTCCTCCTAGGCCATTGTAATACTTGTGTATGGGTGTAACTCAGCTACCTATGGTTCTAAGTATCTACCCTGGTTCCTCTTTAGATCACAAACTTCCTTCTTCCTAGAGAGTGGTAAATTCCTATGTAGGGCAGTGACCAGCTGCCTAGACCCAGGGTCAGCTCAAGGACTGACTGCCTAGGATCTAATGTGACTATGTATTAAGGGAAAGCACATGGATCTGTTTTCTCACCAAAGCAAGGATATTGGAGCATTCGTTATACAAAATGCCACTCTTCCAGGAGACTGAGTTTCCTTGAACTTTTTGCCTCGGGACAGCACCCAGGTTTTTGGGGCCTGTTGGCGCTTGTCACTACTGGAAAGAATGTAGCAACTGAGGTTATGAAGAGCTCACCCAAAGGGACCTATCATGTCTGCCCTCTGAAAGACCCAAAGCAGCTGAAAGAGTCAGATGGAGATATTTGTACTCAACCATTGAACAGAAGAAGCTGACCACTGTGGTTGAATAAAGGGAAAGCTGGAAGAAGCTGAGGAGGAGGTAAACCCTGTGGCAGGACCAGAATTCTCAATTAACCAGGACCCTGGACATCTCTCAGACAGTGAGCCACCAACTAGGTAGCATACACCAGCTGATATGACACGCCCAACACATGTACAGCAGAGTGTTGCCAGGTCTGTGTTCAGCCAGAGAAGATACTCCTCTCAAAAGACTGGAGGGCTCCGGGAGTTTAGTTGTCTGGTAGTGTGGGGATTGGGGGTGGGATATCCTTGTGGAAACAGGGGAGAGTGGAGCAGGAAGGAGGTATGGGATGCAAAACAGTTGGAGGGCAGACCTAGAGGGGAATAAAATCTGAATTTTAAAATAAATAGATAAATAGATAGATAGATAGACAGACAGACAGACACAGACAAATAGATTAATAAATAAAGTTAAAAATGAAAAAAGAACCCTGAAAAATGTTATACCCACCCCCTACCCCTGACCCTGCCTAATTCTGATGCTATGGAAGTTCCCTGAAAATCTACTAAAACTGAGTCTATATTGAAAGCATTAAGATGTGTGATGTTATGACTGCTGGTACAATATTAGTGAAACATTGAGTTGCTTGAGCAAGAATGTAAGAAACACATCAGCCTCATGTCACCTTCCTTTTCCTCCAAATTTCCTTTATTAAAACTTTATGTGACTCAGGCCATTGGCTGTGTTGCTTCTTAGTTAGCCTTTCTATTTTCCTTCTATTGTTACTTTCCTTGTTGTTATACCAAAATGTTTGAGAATGATAAGGAAGGAGAGTTAATTTTGGTTACAAGTGTGTGTGTGTGTGTGTGTGTGTGTGTGTGTGTGGTAGGGCAATTAATTCTGAGGTTCAGATCATTTTATTCTTTCACATTTGATTTTGCCCTTGATCCCACTTCTGGAAATGGTATGGACCACATTTAAAGTGGACTTCCTTATTTCAATTTATCTACTTATTTCAATTAACTATAGCAAGGAACCGTAGACATGTTCAGATGTGTGCTTCATCACAATCATTCTCAATTCATTCAAATTGATAAATAAATCTAATATTGCATAAATTTTGTCTTGATGCCAGCAGTTTGGCTAATTTATGTGGTACTGTGGGCTCCAGGACATACAATGTATCTTTATTTTTTGAATATCTGAGTTGATCACCATTACTGCAATGATTTTATAGAAGATAAGAGTTGTGAGGATTTGAGTATATGCTACTTGCTTAACCAGCTTGAATAGAAGGTATTGACAGATTTCTGAAGAGCCTTAAGACTAGTTTAAACTTACTGAGGTTTAGTTGATAAATGTAAGAATATTCTGTTATGTATGAAACTAAATGAGTTGGGGGACTATGTTTTACTCTTCCATGAAATTACCTTTCATTATGTTTTTTTTCCAGCATGTTCATAGAATATGCAAACAACTGTGTGAATATTGACTTTATTTATTTATTTATTTATTCTGATGGGTTATTTAGTCAGCAATATTTTAGAAGTTGATGGAATTATTCAAATACCACAGAGCTATTGCATAAAGAGTATAATCTGTTCTAGAAGATATAAACCAACTTTGAGTCGTCATGGAGTGGACCCAAGGTCACAACTGCTTAAACATCAAAGTCAATTAAAAGAACAGAGCCATCTCAGTGGAGTAAAAATTAGCATCTTCTCCAGAAAAACCCTTTCCAGTAGAATCACAAATATGTGTCGCCTATCAACTTCTTAAAACTACTTGAGTTGGATGGAAGATATTTATATATGGAGCCTATATAAATTGCATAACCTGAATGTAACATTTCCCTGCCAGTTTAGAATGAAGTCCGCAATTTATGGAGAACTAAAACAAAAAATATATAAAGCATTCAATTGTATTTTGTAACTACCAGAACCCCTTCTGTGGTTTTCTTATTCACATAATTAGGGATTTTTTTTATATAAAAGCTAAGTAGAAGTCACTGGGGTAACACCTGGTTAACCTTCCCTTGTAGTACATAGGACAAACAAAAATACATTATCTTGAGAGAAATTACAAAGATTAGTGCCACCATCAAGGTCTGCAACTATGCAAGAATGCTAATTTTTACCATATCCCTGTTTAGCATGCCTATTTGGACAGTGTAAAGCCAAATGTGTCAAAAAGAAAGACAGTTGATTATCGTATGCATAATTAGGTTGTTATTCCAATCAGAGATGCATTTCCTGATATGGTACATCCCTTGGAAAAAATTAACAGGGGCCTTGACACCTGGTACACAAGTGCTGAAATGACAATTCATTTTCACCTATCTCTGCTGGTCCAAAAAATGCTTAAGCAGTGTGATTTCACATGATAAATAGCTTACTTCATTTCTCTAGCTCACTGTATAACTGTTTAATACTACATACAGTAAAACTCCACTGCAGAATGTCTTTCATTGTAAAATTATTGAATTCATAATTGTAAGTGCAGTTTAAAGTGGTTAGACACAAATATGATATATTCTATAGTGGAATACTCAAATATATTAAAAGTAAGAAGTGCTCCCCTGATATTCAGGAATTGTTAAAATTGGTAAAAATATTAATATTTTATAGATTGTATGATATTTACTAGTAGTATAAAACACAAAAAAACATAACCAAAGAGGTAACACATAGAAACAATTATTACTGATTAGATAATAGATGTAATGAGCCAATTTTAGATTTGAGGGCATTCTGTATTACATGCTCTTCACTTATGTTTACATCATTTGTATATTAAATTAAGTGTGTGTGTGTGTGTGTGTGTGTGTGTGTGTGTGATGTATGTATACACATAGAGCCTACCACACCTCATGTGTTTGTGTGTGTGTGTATATGTGTGATGTACATGTGAACATAGAGCCTACTACACCTTATATGTACCATTCAGAAGACAAC
Source organism: Mus pahari (assembly GCF_900095145.1). Classification (NCBI taxonomy): domain Eukaryota; kingdom Metazoa; phylum Chordata; class Mammalia; order Rodentia; family Muridae; genus Mus; species Mus pahari. Next base: position 63,282,214 of record NC_034600.1, read on the forward strand.
CTTAAGAGAATTACTTCTATTCTTCTGTTTTATAGATCCTAGGAACTAAACTGAGCTCACAGACCTTGACTTTTATACTTGCACCATTGGCCAATTTCACTCTATCTCTATTCATTTCTTGCTCAATTTAAAAGATTCTTAGTTTTGAATTGAATCCAGTACAAGAATGGTGTATAACAGGTGATTAGTAGATTTTGTAAAGAGGCAATCTTGTATCTAGTGAAAAGATCATGTGATTATTGTCCATGATCCTATTTTGCTGGTAGTTTACATTTATAGGTCCATGTATGTTTTATCATTCTTGCATCTATAGAATGAAATTGACTTAGTCATTACAGATGATATTTTGATTGCTTCTTGAATTTGTTTTAAAAGTATTTTGATATACTTTTTTACATCTTATGTTCATCAGGTTATTTACCATATGATTCTAGTTCTCTATTGATGCTTTGTCTTCTTTTGATTTCAGAATAATTCTGAATTCATAAAAATAATTTGGAGTTTTCTTCTTTATGTATATTTTACTGAATAATTTGATGAGTTTTATTGTATTAGTGTTAAGTCTTATTTTAAAGACCTGGTAAAATTCTCTGGAATTATTTTACTTGAAAAGTCTTTAATAATGCCTTGTTTGATATGAAAATGTTAAAATTTCTTAATATAGAAAAGAAAACATCATCAATAAATCTTGCTCATCAAGCTGGATACCTATATGTTAAAGAGTAAAATTAGATCCTTATCTATCACCAGTAACAAAACTCAACTCCCAATTGACTGATGACCTTAACACAAGAACTGATACCATACATTTTAAGAGAGAGAGAATGTATCTCTTGGACAATGTAGGCAATCAAGTGAAAAGGACTGTTTGTTATAGGCTACCACTTTTCAAGTTATTGGTCAGTGGGGTCTAATACACCTCCCAAATTCTACACGTTGTTACCATTGTTATTATTTACCTTCTAGAACTTGATTGTAAAAACCTGTTCCTGATGATACTGAAAAATTTTAACATAGGTTATGGAAATTTTTAGCAGGTATGGACATGGAAGCTGTAATTCCTTAGGTGTTAGGTTTCATTGAAATAAGAGTGTATATAAACTATAAATGAAGAATTACCCACTTGTGTATCATGAGAAGTACAGTGACTACAAATATTGCCAGATATGTCCAAAGATATCATTAGCATAGATATTTTTTGTCCAATTGAACAAGTTATGAAGCCTGAGCCAAAAGCCTTACTCACAACATAGAGCTCAGAACTCAAATCTGATTGTGTTAAAGATCCAAAAACTTTAGACTGCTGGAGGTCCTATGTGGGAATCTCATTCTATCATTTTGTTAAACATACATAGAAATAAGCTGCCTCCCAAGTTATTTTCTTTGTATGCCTAGATTTGTGCACTCCTCAACTCACAGCAGAGTAATTGTTTTATTGAAATATAATTAGCTAATATAGAGATAGGCAATTGAATATCATAATACAGGGGATAGAATAGTGTGGAGTACTCACACATTAACTGTTCATCTTCATCTCCTTTCCTCCTTTAAAGTCTAAGGAATCATCATTAAAGTGGAAAAGAAAGAGCCAGACAAAGCTGACCAAAGCACAAAATAGTTCTTACCTGTACATTACCTTTTGGGGTAAAAGATAACCTGAAGAAAATGCAATATTAAAAATTTATGCCCTTCTGTAACCTTAATCTCATTAGCGAGGTAAAATGAATTCAATTTCAGGTAAATGATGAGCTATGTTACAGCTAGATACTACTGATATGCAAGCAATAAGTCTCAATGTTACCTTTGTTACAAAACTTAAGTTGTCAAGAGTTTGTGTGTGTGTGTGTGTGTGTGTGTGTGTGTGTGTGTGTGCAATCATTTATAAAGAGAGATTCCTTTGTATCCCATTTTATGTTTTTGTCCTGAAGTGGTAACATGTGTCAATTGACAAAACCCGCTAACTTGGTTACAGAAGGGATAAACCAACAAAGACTATGACAATACTCAAGAAAAAAAAGTAGTGCTGAAGTATTGGGCCTGTGTGTGTGTGTGTGTGTGTGTGTGTGTGTGTGTGTGTGTGTGTGTGTGTTGCTTGTTTGTTTTTTAGTTGTTTGATGTTTATTTGTTTCTTTTTAGGTTGGTTAGTTGGGTTTGCTGTTCTGGTGCTTTTTTCCTTTAAAGGGCACTAAAAAGTGTACAAAAACCTCAGATCAACCCAGAGATGCCTGTTCTTGTAACTTCAATGTTTTCTTATTATTTCTAAATGATGTGGCTAACTATATAAGGAAGGGTCCTGTAAATTATCACTCTTTAATTTTTTACATATTGGTTACAATATATTGTTTTATTCAACTCTTCTCAGAATTTCTAGGTTTCAGTTTGTGTATTTTTTTTCTTGCTGAATGTGGATGACAGAGTTCTTTTCCCCATGTCCTGGATGATGAAAGTAGAACATCAAGCAGTATGTGAATACATGGCTTTTGATGATGTCACAACCATGCAGTTTGTTACAGCCAGAGATACAGAGAACAAGCAATCAGACTAAAGTTAAGGGGCCTACAGAAGGGAAATTTTCATGTATATTTTCAAGTGTTTTTTTTTTCCCCCCTGTGGTGCCAGAACTGAGACAGAAAAAGAATATTAGTTCTAAGTAACAATACGAACAGTGACTTTCTATAGTTGATGAAAGCATTACAACTTCCTTACCCTAAAATGCAATATACTATTTAGCTAATAGTATAGAAAATTAGAAAAACAGAGAGAGATAAAACATTATGCATGCTTTCAAAATTGTCTGAATACAGAGGCAAAAAAGAATTAATTTTGATGGCAATATACTACTTTGCTTTTCCAGAAAGGGTGGATGTCCTGCAAGAGAATATTTCTTTTAAAATTCTTACAAACTTTATATGACCCAGCACAGGGGAAGGACAGGGCCAAGAAGTGGGAGTGGGTGGGTAGGGGAGCAGGGGCCAGGCGAAGGTATAGGGAACTTTCGGGATAGCATTTGAAATGTAAATAAAGAAAATATCTAATAAAAAATAAATAAATAAATAAATAAGAAAAATATCTAATAAAAAAAATTTGGAAAAATAATCAGTTTGTTAATTTATCTTAAAAAGTGTCATAATTTTAAAAAACGGGTAACAGCCAAATGAAAAAAATATAGCATTTATTACTAGAGTATTATATGTGCAAAAACTGAACTACAAAATTTTGACATTTAAAAAAGTTTTAAGGTTTTAACTTTAGCTTTGCTTTCCTGTATGCATGGAGGCATGCTGCTGTCGTAGCACAGGTGGGGAAGTCAAAGAAAACCTGGAAGAGTTTGGTCCTTTCATTCTACAATGTGGGGTTCAGGAAGAAACCTATGTGTTTACTATTGTACTGAATAGTTTTATCCACTGACATGTATTACAGGCAAATTACAACTTGTCCATACATCTATTCAATATATAACTACAAGATAACCATTGACATATGTGAAATGATTTTGTGTACTTATAAATGTCCAATTTTCTCTACTAGGCATTATGAAATAAACTAATGGTCATTATAAATCATTAAATCATTACTCAAAGTGTTACAAAAAAGTTTATTTTTCCATCCCACAATCTTCTTATACCTGTTATTGTATTGACATCAGATGTTGAGTTGCTAAACATATTTTTCACTTTTTTTTTAATGATGAAATTTTACATTCTTTATTTTCTAAATCAGGCATCACATTTAAGTCGGCAAGGCTAGACTGCAATGTTTTATAATTAAAAGAGAATTTTTTTATTTTTTTACAATTTTTATTAGGTATTTACTTCATTTACATTTTAAATGCTATCCCTAAAGTCCCCTATACCCTCCGCTCACCTTCCCACCCACTCCCCCTTCTTAGCCCTGGTGTTCCCCTGTACTGGGGCANATANAGTTTNCAAGACCAAGGGGCCTCTCTTCCCAATGATGGCTGACTAGGCCATCTTCTGCTACATATGCAGCTAGAGACATGAGCTCTGGGGGTGCTGGTTAGTTCATATTGTTGTTCCACCTATAGGGTTGCAGTGCCCTTCAGCTCCTTGTGTACTTTCTCTAGCTNCTCCATTGGGGGCCCTGTGTTCCATCCAATAGCTGACTGTGAGCACTCACTTCTGTGTTTGCCAGGCACTGGCATAGCCTCACAAGAGACAGCTATATCAGGGTTCTTTCAGCAAAATCTTGCTGGTGTATGCAATAGAGTCTGCGTTTGGTGGCTGCTTATGGGATGGACCCCTGGGTGGGGCAGTTTTTGGATGGTCCATCCTTTCGGCTCAACTCCAAACTTTGTCTCTGTAATCTCTTCCATGGGAGTTTTGTTCCCAATTCTAAGAAGGGGCAAAGTCTCTACAATTTGGTCTTCCTTCTTTTTGAGTTAAATGTATTTTACAAATTGTATCTTGGGTATTCTAGGTTTCTGGGCTAATATCCACTTATCAGTGAGTGCATATTATGTGAGTTCTTTTGTGATTGGGTTACCTCACTCAGGAGATACCCTCCAGATCCATCCATTTACTGAGGAATTTCATAAATTCATTGTTTTTAATGAATGAGTAGTACTCCATTGTGTAAATGTACCACATTTTCTGTATCCATTTCTCTGTTGAGGGACAACTGGGCTCTTTCCAGCTTCTGGCTATTATAAATAGGACTGCTATGAACAGTGTAACATGTGTTCTTATTACCAGTTGGACCATCTTCTGGATATATGCCCAGAAGAGGTATTGCTGGACCATTCTGAAGTACTATGTCCAATTTTCTAAGGAACTGCCAGACTGATTTCCAGAGTGGTTTTAAAAGCTTGCAGTCCCACCAACAGTGCCGGAGTGTTCCTCTTTCTCCACATCCTTGCCAGCATCTGCTGTCACCTGAATTTTGGATCTTAGCCATTCTGACTGGTATAGGGTAGAATCTCAAGGTTGTTTTGATTTGCATTTCCTTGATGATTAAGGATGTTGAACACTTTTTAAGGAGTTTCTCAGCCATTCGATATTCCTCAGTTGAGAATTCTTTGTTTAGTTCTGTGCCCCATTTTTTAATGGGGTTATTTGGTTTTCTGGGGTCTGTCTTCTTGAGTTCTTTATATATAATGGATATTATTCCCCTATCTGATTTAGGATTGGTAAAGATCCTTTCCCAATTTGTTGGTGGCCGTTTTGTCTTATTGACAGTGTCTTTTGCCTTACAGAAGCTTTGCAATATTATGAGGTCCCATTTATCAATTCTCAATCTTACAGCACAAGCCTTTACAGTTCTATTCAGAGTTATTTCCCTTGTGCCCATATCTTCGAGGCTTTTCCCCACTTACTCACGGTAAGTTTCAGCATCTCTGGTTTTATGTGAAGTTTCTTGATACACTTAGACTTGACTTTAGTACAAGGAGATAAGAATGGATCAATTCTCATCCTTCTATATGATAACAGCTAGTTGTGCCAGCACCATTTGTTGAAAATGCTGTCTTTTTTCCACTGGATGGTTTTAGCTCCCTTGTCAAAGATCAAGTGACCATAGGTGTGTGGGTTGATTTCTGGGTCTTCAATTCAATTCTATTGGTCTACCTGTTGCTATACCAGTACCATGCAGTTTTTATCACAATTGCTCTGTAGTACATTTTTAGGTCAGGTGTAGTGATTCCCCCGGAGATTCTTTTATCACTGGGAAGAGGTTTTGCTATCCTAGGTATTTTGTTATTCCAGATGAATTTGCAAATTACCCTTTCTAACTCATTGAAGAATTGAGTTGGCATTTTGATGGGGATTTCATTGAATCAGTAGATTGCTTCTGGCAATATAGCCATTTTCACAATGTTGATCCTGCCAATCCATGAGCATGGAAGATCTTTCCATCTTCTGATATCTTCTTTGATTTCTTTCTTCAGAGACTTGAAGTTCTTATCATACAGATCTTTCACTTCCTTAGTTAGAGTCACACCAAGGTATTTTATATTAT
>NC_034600.1:63289176-63290851 GCF_900095145.1 Mus pahari
ATCTGGTATCTGTCTAGAAATTTGTCCATTTCATCTAGGTTTTCCAGTTTTGTTGAGTATAGTCTTTTGTAGAAGGACCTGATGATGCTTTGGATTTCCTCAGGATCTGTTATGTCTCCCTTTTCATTTCTGATTTTGTTAATCAGGATGCTGTCCCTGTGCCCTCTAGTGAGTCTGGCTAAGTGTTTATCTCTCTTGTTGATTTTATCATAGAACCAGCTCCTGGTTTGGTTGATTCTTTGAATAGTTCTTTTTGTTTCCACTTTGTTGATTTCACCCCTGAGTTTGATATTTTCCTGCCATCTACTCCTCTTGGGTGAGTTTGCTTCCCTTTGTTCTAGAGCTTTTAGGTGTGCTGTCAAGCTGCTAGTATATGCTCTCTCTAGTTCCTTTTTGGAGGCACTCAGAGCTATGAGTTTTCCTCTCAGGAATGGTTTCATCGTGTCCCATAAGTTTGGGTATGTTGTGGCTTCATTTTCATTAAACTCTAAAAAGTCTTTAATTTCTTTCTTTATTTCGTCCTTGACTAAGATATCATTGAGGAGAGTGTTGTTCAGTTTCCAAGTGAATGCTCGCTTTATATTATTTATGTTGTTTTTGAAGATCAGCCTTAGACCATGATGGTCTGATAGGATGCATGGGACAATTTCAATATTTTTGAATCTGTTGAGACCTGTTTTGTGACCAATTATATGGTCAGTTTTGGAGAAGGTACCATGAGGTGCTGAGAAGGTATATCCCTTTGTTTTAGGATAAAATGTTCTGTAGATATCTGCTAAATCCATTTGTTTCATAACTTCTGTTAGTTTTACTGTGTCTCTGTTTAGTTTCTGTTTCCAGGATCTGTCACTTGATGAGAGTGGGGTGTTGAAGTCTCCCACTATTATTATGTGAGGAGAAATGTATGCTTTAAGCTTTGCTAAAGTTTCTTTAATGAATGTGGATGCCCTTGCATTTGGAAGATAGATATTCAGGTTTGAGAGTTCATCTTGGAAGATTTTTACCTTTGATGACTGTGAAGTGCCCCTCCTCTGTTTGATAACTTTGGGTTGGAAGTCGAGTTTATTGGATATTAGAATGGCTACTCCAACTTGTTTCTTCAGACCCTTTGCTTGAAAAATTGTTTTCCAGCCTTTAACTCTGAGGTAGTGTCTTTCTTTTTCCCTGAGATGAGTTTCCTGTAAGCAGCAAAATGTTGGGTCCTGTTTGTGGAGCCAATGTGTTAGTCTTTGCCTCTTTACTGGGGAATTGAGTCCATTGATATTAAGATATATTAAGGAAAAGTAATTGTTGCTTCCTGTCATTTTTGTTGTTAGAGNTGGCATCCTGTTCTTGGGGCTGTCTTCTTTTAGGTTTCTTGAAGGATTACCTTCTTGCTTTTTCTAAGGTGTGGTTTCTGTCCTTGTACTGGTGTTTTTTTATTATTATACTTTGAAGGGCTGGATTCATTGAAAGATATTGTGTGAATTTGGTTTTGTCATGGAATACTTTGGTTTCTCCATCTATGGTAATTGAGAGTTTACCTGGGTATATTAGCCTGGGCTGGCATTTATGTTCTCTTGGGGTCTGTATAACATCTGTCCAGGATCTTCTGGTTTTCATAGTCTCTGGTGAGAAGTCTGGAGTAATTCTAATAGGCCTGCCTTTGCATGTTACTTGACCTTTTTCCCTTACT
>NC_034600.1:63291621-63296614 GCF_900095145.1 Mus pahari
CTCCTCTGAGACACTCAAATACTAGTGTGACCCAGCTCCTGTTATCCTGGGATCCTGTTGTCCAAAGATTCTGGGTGTGTTATAGTATGTGGAAGTGGTGTCTCCTTTGAGGACAGTGGAGTTGTCTGGTCAGTGATCCTAAGATCATTTGGGCAGTCTGCTAGGGACCATGGGGGTGTTCGCCAAATCTGCACCCTAGGTGACCTGGTGCTGGTGCAGGCAGGAAGGGCCTTGTGCCCCTGGTCAGGCCGGTTCTCTGCTGCCCTAGTGCAGTCTCAGATCCAGTGTGCAATTAGATTGGAGCAGATCTTGTGTTCTACTCACCAGTGATCCTAAGATCGCATGGGCAGTCCTCTAGGGGGTGTCTGCCCACTCCGCGCCCTAGGTGACGTGATGCTGGTGCAGACTGGAAGGGATTTGTATATTTTTCACTTCTATACAGTGCCACTTTGTCCTACTGTTGAGGTCCTTGATATACAGAAGCATTTCTGTTTCATAAGGTTCCATTCATGGGTAGTTGCTCTTAATACCTGTGCTATTGGTGTTCTGTTCAGGAAATTGTCTCCTGTGCCCATTCATTCAAAGTTATTTACCATTTTTCTCCTATCAGGTCCAGTTTATATGGTTTTTTATTCTGTCTTTAATCCATTTGGACTTAGTTTTGTGCAGAGTGAGAAATTTGGATCTATTTATATTCTTCTACTTAGAAATGTTTAATTTGACCAGAATAATTTGTGAAAGCTGTTTAGTTTATTCAATGTGTATTTCTGGCCTTTTTTCTATCTATGATCAGGAATCCATAGGTGTATCGATTTATATCTCGGTTGATTTCTACTTCATTGGACAATGTGTCTATTTTTATGTCAAGACCATGTGGATTTTTTTTCCTATAAGTGTGTAATAAATTTGAAATAAAAGATGGTGTCAATTTAAGGAGCTCTTTTATTGTTAAGTATTGTTTTAGATAAACTGTTTCATTTTGTTTTCAATTTTAAAGCCTCAAAGGATATAAATCAGAAATGGTATATCAAATTACAGTAAGACTAGGCACCCCTTCTTCTATTAAGTCTAGACAGGACAACAAGTAGGGAAAGGGGGTTCCAAAGTTAAGTAACAGAGTCAGACATTCTCCTTGCTTCCCTGTTATGCATTCCATAAGAACTTCAAGTTGTATGACTGTAGCATGCTTGGAAGTCTTAAGCCAGTTGCATCCAGTCATTCAAGTTCCCTGCTTGGTGGTGTAGTCTCTATGTGCTACTATGGACTCAGACTCAGTTCTGGGTTTTTATTTTACTGTATGAAGTTGAAGTTCTTTGAAGAATTGTGTTGGAATTGAGACAGGGATTACACTGAATCTTTTTGTGGGATGACCATTTTTTCTTATGTTAATCTTACCAATACATGAGCATAGGAGAAACAAACTGTTGAAGGAACCAAATGAAATTGTTCAAGTCCTGAAAATTGAAAAAAAGAAACAATAAAGAAAGCATAGAGGGAATACTGGAGATGGAAAATATAGGAATGTGAACAGAAAATACATAGACAAGCTTTACCAATAAAACACAAGAGATGCAAGAAAGAATCCCAGGCATTGAAGAGACCATAGAGGAAAAATATTAATTAGACAAAAAAAAAGTTACAAAAAAAAAAAAAAAAAAAAAAAAAAAGAAACCCTGACACAAAATGATGGATACACAGATATTGGTACTTCTCTTTTTGTAACACAAAACCTGAGCTCTGATTAATGTGTATCACCTGTGTTGTGTCTCACTGTAGGTGTGCAACATGAAATAGCATCATTGCATCCTCTAAGCCTGGGTCAGAGGAACCAACTTTACTTTCTTTATAGTCCTTGGATTTGCTTTTCCAGGATGTCAGTCACATAATTGGAATCACATAAAAGGACAGAATTAACATCATCTTGATTTAAGTTTGGTAGGTTATATCCAAGCATATCACAGTTTAGGCCAAGACCACACGTAATTACTCTCCTTTCCTAAGCTGACATCGGAGAATAATAATTCCTCCAAGGTTAGGCCTTCAGGGCCCTTTTCTTATCCAAGCTATAATTATGACTGTTTCAAGTATATATTTTCACTTACCAATATTTTTTTCTTTAGGGAATGAAACAATTAATATGCTCATAGACTATTTTCTGATAATTTTTAGACCATGATACAATAAAAGTACTTTGAACTTCTGTTCCTTGACTCATTTTAAAACTCTAACCCAGGTTTTCAGTCACAAAGAGTATCTCCAAATATCATCCCGCCGATCCTTCTCCACTGTGAGATTCTTATATAAATCTGCTGCAAAGGTGACCTATAAAGTAATAACTTACTGAAATGAGCCCTCAGAGTCTTGTCTGGGTTCTGGAGCTCACAATGAAAGATTATTGATGTTTTCAGCTGAAAAGCTGTCAATTAGATGTACAGTTTGCCATAACAGCTCCAGGGTAAAGCCTGAACCCTGCTGTAAATTTACTGGGTCTTCCCTACAGCCACAGTGCCAAGCACATTGTTCTCCTTCTTACAGGGGATACAGGGGCCCATCTTCTTGGGCACATGCCAGAAATCAGAAAAGGATTTGATGCACAATATCCTTATATCTCTTACAATATTTGGACCTTGTAGTTAAAAGTTCACTTCAAAAGTAAGTCCATTTTTTTTTGTTTTTTTTTGTTTGTTTGTTTTTGTTTTGTTTTTTTTTTTACATTGAGAAGCTATGTAGTGAGTGTATATGATATAATAGGAACAAGTTTACACTTCCTACTAATTCTGCAACATACCGATAACGAGAGTTATGCAATTTTAAGTTGAGAAAACAGCTAATTTCTTTAAAGTTGCTTTTTTTTTTTTTTAATGTAGCTTTGAAAAATTGTTTTCTTTCCTCTCTGAGTTGCTTCATTTCCAATTCAAAACTGCTCCACTCTCAGCCATCTGGCTCCCTTCCTGTCAATCTATTGTAGCCTTTTTTGCCAAGGTCACTTTTACCTTTTGTCACTAATGTGAATGGAAGCTATTCTGACTTGATCTTTTTGAATTCTCTGTAATAGTTCAGGATGCTACCTGGTCATGTAGAAAAGCTTATCCAGCTGCTGAGTCAGACTCCCTCCAAATCACAGCTTAAACCTTTGAGACTGAGTCCAGCAAAACAGGTTTTATGGCAAGAAAGAGTCAGATTCAATCTGTTTTTGCCTCACTTGGTAGTTTGACTATGAATGAGAAATAATATATATATATATATATATAGGAAATCTCAGGCGAGCAAGTGTATACTTGAGTTTTAGGTTTCATATATTCTGTGTCTCAGAACATGTCAAACCTGATGAGGTTCAGGCTACACAGTCTAACCTTGAGTGGGTACAGGACTCTGCTAAGAGTTGAAATTCCTCCTTCCTGGTTAGGGGATATTACAGGGTCAAAAGAGTACAGCATTTTGAACTCCCAACAACAGTAAAAAAAAGCAGCCCATGTCATCATTTCTTTCTTTGTTTGAATTTAACTTAGTCATTCTGGCTGGAATAGGATAGAATCTCAAAGTGGTTTATATTTGCATTTTCTTTAAGACTGCAGATATTGAATCCTTTAAAAAATGTTTCATAAACCTTCGATTTTCAACCTTATAAAATGATATTTAGTCTCATGTTACATTTTCAATTAAGTGTTTGTTTTGTTTTATTTTGTTTTGTTTTTGATAGGACTTTTAAAATTGTTTTTATATACCAGATGCAAACCCTCTCCTAAATAATAAAGTCCACTGTCAGTTGAATTCTGTTTGGAAGTCAACCAGAACTTCAACGAACAAACTCCAATATTCCTAACTATTTTACAAACTAGAAAAGGAAGAAATCACTACCTAATTCTTTTTGTGTGACTAGTATTACTCCAATTAGAAAAACCACACAAAATATATGTTAGTATCTCTGTTGAACAAAGATACTAAAACTCTCATTAAAATACTTATTAATTTAAATAAAACACACACCAAAAAGAATATCCACTCTGACAACATTGACTTCCTTCCATAGAAGGCAGAATGTTTTGTCATATGTAAATGAATAAGTAGTATACTCCAAAAATCAACCTTGTGGGAGATAAATATACTAAAGGATGGAAACCAGATGTTTATCTCATTAAAGGTAGAAAAGTACCCTAACAAAATACAGTGTCACTTCTTAAAAAGCATCATGGCAAGTATAGGGTTACACGTATGTATCTTAATAGAACAAAGGTAACGAACAAGGTGTCTATCTCAGCATCTATAAAATTACCAGTGTTTTGGTTTGGATAGTTTTCATTCTGATCAGTAGAATGTAGTGAAGAAAGATTAATTTTCTCCTCCTGGTTTCTAAATTTTCAATTTATTTTTCCAACAATGAATGATACATATATTAAAAAGAAATACAAGGATGCATTATAGGTATGGTTAATTAAATATTTCAATTTAATACTAAACTATTCAATTTTTAAAAATAATTCTTAAAAGGTGAAGATGGAAATGACTTAATATTGGACTATTTCTACTTCTTGGTATCATTTAACCCTTAAAGATAAATCGTAAAGTATCTTTTAAAGTCCATATTATACACTTTGGCAAATATCATACGGTAAACTCAAAGGGTGAGCCACAGACCAAAACTAAGTCATTAAGAGACATGAATGACTTAACTTAAAAGTACTGTTTTATTGTATAAAATATTGCTCCAAAATTATTCCAGACTTTCTTCCTAGGACCATTTTCTCAAAAAGTTTGTTTGTTTGTTTGTTTGTTTTGTTTTTATAATAGTTCCCATTAATTATGTAAATGTAAAATATTTATTTAAACAAATAAATTCAAAAGCAAATATAAACACTTAACTCCTACACTATGTATGTGTGTGTGTGTGTGTGTGTGTGTGTGTGTAGGTGTGTGTGTGTAGGTGTGTGTGTGTGTGTGTGTGCACGTGCCCATACATATGTGCCCATACATATAAATCTTCAGCCTTTCTTGT
>NC_034600.1:63296721-63303636 GCF_900095145.1 Mus pahari
TGTGTATGTGTGTTTTGTTCATGTACAGTGTCTTAGTTATGGTTTTCATTGGTGTGAAGAGACACTATAACCAAGGCAACTCTTATAGGACAACATTTAATTGGGGCTGGTTTACAGTTTCATAGGTTTAGTCCATTATCATCATTGCAAGTGCATGGCAGCATGCAGGTAGTCATGGCACTGGGGAAGCCTAGAGTTCTACCCCAGGAGGAGGCTGTTTACATTGAGTAGACCTTGAGCACTTGCCCACACCCACAGAGATACACTTTCTCCAAAAGGCCACACCTACCCCAGCAAAGCCACACCTCCTAATAGTGCTACTTCCCAAAGACCAATCATTCAAATACACGAGTCTGTGGTATCCCAAACTATTCATACCACATACAGTATATGCACAAATACAGTCTCTTCAAAAATAAATACTAAAAATTAAACCTTGTACCTTTTATGAAATATTATTTCTCCAGATGTTAATTTTATCTCCCAACATTCTTTGCTTTGAATTCTGCATATATATTTAGGGTTGTAGACCTGTAGATGTTTGTGGGCAGATAGATGACTAGGTTTTAGGGAAGAATTATTTCCTAATTCTCAGATTTTATGTTTCAACTACAGAGTATTCTATCCTTTATCAACAGTAAACTTCTTGTTCAATGATGTGCTCCTGGTTAGGCAAGTGCAAAAAAAAAAAAAAGAAATCACCATCAAAGCATTAAATAAATGACTTTGGTCAACTCCAATTTTTTATATTTTAATTAAAATAAAAAGCAATTATTACATTCCCCTTTCTCTTCTTTCTCAAAACCATGCTGTCCCTGCCCCACCCCAATACTCTCTAGAATTCATGATTTCCTTCTCTTTAACCATTGCTACATATACATAAATGAATAAACACGAATAAACCTTGATTTCATTCAGTATTTTCTGAAAGTATGATTTTAAGGCTGACAACTTGGTGTTAGAAAATGAATGAAAGAGATCATGACAGAGGAGGACAAACTAAATTCTCCTCTCTCAGGACTTTTTAATTACTTGCAGGTCCCATTCATGGGAAAGGAACCTTTGAACTTTTCTCTATTTCCATTGGGATCTCAAATCTTATTGGAATTCTCCGGTATTATGTAGGAAGCCACGTTGTTGAGAATTCATGGCTAAAGCTTCCTTGTTCTAACTGGAAGGCATAATCTCACAGCTTACTTCTGATTTTCTTGCTCTTAAAATATTTCCACCCTAATTGTAAGAGTTTCCCAAAACTTGGGTACAGAAGTTATACTGTAGAGCTATCTATTAGGTCTGGGAATCCCATAGTCAAGAGCCCCCCTGCATTTTGAGTATTTATGGCTTCATGCAATATTCTCCATCTTCTGCCAACAGTGCCTTCTTTGATGTAGGTGTTGGGATCTACATAAATCTAGGCGTATAAGAATGAAGTTTAAAATATACTTAAGAACTATCCTAGTTTAGAAAAGTGGTGTTAGGCAGGGCAGCAGTGGTGCCGCACGCCTTCAATCCCAGCACTTGGGAGGCAGAGGCAGGTGGATTTTTAAGTTCAAGGCCAGCCTGGTCTACAGAGTGAGTTCCAGGAAAGCAGGGCTACACAGAGAAACCCTGTCTTGACAAACCAAACCAAAAAAAAAAAGGGGGGGGGGGAAGAAAGAAAGAAAGAAAGAGAGAGAGAGAGAGAGAGAGAAGAGCGGTAGACTCTTAGGTCTATATCATTTTGTCAATTATAAATAAAATACCTCTGAGTTTTAAGACATTTTTTTAAAAAAAGTTCATGTCTAATTTTTGAGTATTTTTGGTTTCTTATTTATTTCTTAGATTATAATGTTATTATCTCACTTCCTCCTTCCAATTTCTCCATAATCCCAACACCATATATCCCCTACTTGTTTTCTTTCAAGTCCATGGCCTTATTTCATTGTTATTACACACACACACATACACACACACACACACATACACACACACACTCGTGCACCAACATGTGAGTACATACACACATATGCATATATAATACATATGATTTACATGACGTATGTGATGTATATGGTGCATATGTATACGCAAATCTATCTGTATAAATATTAATAGACATGGTTCTGACTATAAACTGCAAACCTTCTCTGTCAATATAATATTGCTCGTATGGTATGTATGTTTTTAGGGCTGGCCATTTGGTACTAGATATCCACTGGCTATATTGATTCCTGGCTTGATTGTATTGATGAGTATAGTCATCTGGACAGTGTTTGCTAAGGTTTTTAGAACATCTGTTAAGGACTTTATGGGTTTTAATGTCTCCTTTGAAATTTTAGATGTTATTCTACTACATCTTCCTTTATAGGTTTCTGATATTTTTCTATTCAGTATTTAATATTCTTTACTCTGTACATTCAGTATTTTGGTTATGATGTGTTATGTGGACTTTCTTTTCTGGGCAAATCGATCTGCTGCTCTGTATGCTTCTTTTACTTTTACAGGTACTTCCTCTTTTAAGATTAGGGCAATTTCTTCTGGGATTTATTGGAAAATGATTTCTGTGCCTTTCACCTGCGTTCCTTCTTTTTCCACTATTCTCATTATCTGAATATGTTTCTTCCACAGTGTCCCAGATTCCACTCTCTTCTTTTGTTTTTATTTAACACTTTCCTTGACTGAAATATACATTCTTTTATTTTACTTTTCCCTTAATTTATTCAGTAATTCACTTTACATCCAGATTGCTGGCCCCCCTCTTCCTAGTCCTTTCCTCACACAACCCCTCCCTTCCTTTCTCCTCTGAGAAGGGTGAGGCCCTGCTGGATATCACTCCACCCTGACACATCAAATCAATGCAGGACTGGACACATCTTCTCACCCTAAGACCTTACAAGGCAGTCAGTTAGAGGAAAGGAATCCATAGTCAGGCAACAAAGTTAGGGACAACCCCTACTCCAATTGTTGTGGAAGCTGCACATCTGCTATGGGATGTGCAGGACATCTAGGTCCAGTACATGCTTGCTTTTTAATTGGTGGTTCAGGCTCTAAGAGCTCCCAATGGTCCAGGTTAGTTTACTCTGTTAGTTGCAAGACAACTCAAGAGTCTCCATGCCCTTCTCTGGTGGAAGTACAAACTTGCATAATCAATCTGAAAATTAATTTGGTGGCTTCTCAGAAATTTGGGAATAGTTCAACCTCAAGACCCAGTTTTACTACTCTATCTTTGGCTAATACCCAAATACACTCCACCAAACATCAAGGACTCTTGTTCAACTATGTTTTAGCAGCTTTAGTTGTAATAGGCAGAAAGTAGGAACAACTCAGATATTCTCAACTGAAGAATGGTTAAAGAAATGTGGTTCATTTATACAATGAAATAGATACTACTCATCTGTTAAAAACAAGGACACTATGAAATTTTCAGGCAGTGAATGGAAGTAGAAAATAACATCCTGAGTGAGGTAACCCAGACCCAAAAGGACATGCATAGTATGAACTGACATATAGGTGTATATTATCCATAAATTACAGGATAACATGCTATAATTCAAAGACCCAAAGAAGCTAAATGACAATAGTTGGCAAAACAGGGATCTTTGAAACTTACTCAGGAGAAATAAAACTGACATTTGCTGTGGATGGAAGGGAGAACTGGGTTAGAGAGGGATAAGGTTGGGGATGGTTTAGGGAGAATAATGTACAGGGAAAGGGACTGGGAGAGACAGAGCTTGGAGACTGAATGGAAATCAAGGTGGATGGGAATGGGGGCATCTCTAAGATGTGCCAGAGACCTGGGATGAGGCAGGCGTCGGGGAGTCTGGGAATGACTGTAGTTCAGGCTCTGAGCAAAGGAAGATATGGAGCCTGCAGTGTCCAACTCCAGGAAACAGGCAGGACTTCCACTGGAGGGAGGAGCGAACTATCCAACCAAACAAACCTTCAACCCAAAATGTGTCCTGCCTACAATGCGTGTGGCAACAAAGATAGAGCAGGGACTGGGGAAAAGGCCACCCAATGACTGGCCCAAGGTAAGATCCATCCTATGGACAAAAACTAATTCCCAACACTATTAATGACACTTCGTTATATTTGCAGGAAGGAGCCTAGCATAACTGTTCTTTGAGAGGCTCCACCAAGCAACTGATCAGAACTGATGCATAGACCCACAGCCAAATATTAGATGGAGTTCAGGGAGTCTTGTGGAAGAGTTGGTAGAATGATTTAGTTCTGGATAATTTTGCCTGTACTCCATTGAGTATTTTTGACATCTAATGTTTTTAAATGAAAAGGATTCATTCCTTTTGTTGATTTATTTTTTGAGGAGATATGTAAAAATTTTCATATGTCTGTCTTTGGATATCTAGTGTTCCCTGCATCATCATATCTGAAGATTGTCTCAGAAATTAAGTTAAGGTTTTGTTTCTGTGAAGAAAAACCATGACCAAGGCAACTCTTATATCAGAAAACATTTAATTGGGGCTAGCTTCAAGTTTCAGAGGTTCAGTCCATTATTATCATGGTTGGTACCATAACAGCATATAGGCAAAGATATGTTGGAGAATCAGGAAATTCTATATCATGATCCAAATGTACCCAAGAGAAGATTTTCTTCCATGATGGGCAGAACCACATATTTTGTATCCATTCTTCAGTTGAGGGACATCTGAGTTGTTTCCAGCCTATTTTCTCTGGGTATCATGATTAAAATTATTCTAAGGACTGTATTCTGAGATGACTTCTCTTGTCGCTAAGAGTCATAAGTATCTCTGTCCAGGTCCTTCTTGCTTTAGTGTTACCACTGAGAAGTCAAGGATAATTCTTTTAGGTCTGCAAGTGTATATAACTTGGTCTTTTGCCCTTGCAGTTTTTAAATATTCTTTTTTGGTTCTTTACATTTAATATCTTGGTTATGATATGCTGAGGAGATATTCTTTTATGGATCACTATATTTAGTGTTATGTATGCTTCTTGTTCCTTTATAATGTATTGCCTTCCTTATGTTATGAAATTTTATTTTATGACTTGGTTGAAAACATGTTCTGTGCCTTTTTATTGGGTTTATTTTCCTTCCTTTATTCATATAATTCTTAGTTTTTTGTCTTTTCATAGTGTCTCAGATTTTGTGGATGCTTTGTGTAAGGGTGATTTTAGATGCAACATGTTTTTTGACTGAGGTATCCGTTTCTTCTATCATATTTCAGTGCCTAATATTCTCTTTGAGTCTCTTGTATTCTGTTGGTGAACCTTGCTTCTATAACTGCTGTTTAAATTCCTATACTATTACTATTTTTAATTTCCAGAATATTCTCAGTTTTGATATTCTTTATTTATTCTATTTCCCATTTAAAGTATTGGACAGTTTTATTTATTTCATTACACTACTTGTTTGTGTTTCTCTGGATTTCTTTCTTTTTGGTTTTTTGAGATAGGGCTTCTCTGTGCAGCCCTGGCTGTCCTGGAACTCACTCTGTAGACCAGGTTGGCCTCAAACTCAGAAATCTGCCTGCATCTCCCTCCCAAGTGCTGGAATTAAAGGCATGTGCCACCACAGCCTGGCTTCTCTGGATTTCTTAAGGGATCATTCACTTCCTCTTCCAGGAGCTCTACATATTCATAAAAGCTGTTTTACAGTATTTTCTTGTGCTTTAGCTATGTTGGAATATTTAGGGTCTACTCTGATAAGACAGCTGGGCTCTAATGGACTCATAGTGCCCAGACTATTCTTGTGCTTTTATTCAGGAATCTCAGCATCTGGGTTTAGGACAAGTTAATGTCTAGGTGCAGATGTTTGGGTTTATCTTTGTTGTGTGGGTACTTTTTCTGTTTGTACTCTGGGTTTTTCAGAGTTCAGTTGCTTCTTTGCTTGATTTTCTAACCAGTTTGCCTCCACTGTTCACAGGGAATGCCTGCTGGACATTTAGCCTAGAGCCAATGGAAGGAATTTTAGAAATCACTGGGTGATGGCATCAGAGAAGAAGGAAGACCACAGCTGGTTTCTAGGTAAAGAATGCGAGATGATATGAGAGATTGGATCTCTGGAGCAGTAGATGATAAGTGGGTCTTTCTTCAGCCTATTTGTTGTCTTAGGAGGAAAAGCCCTTGAGTTAGCAGAGGATACTTTCTGGAGTTGGGGTCTAGGACAAAGCAACAAGTCGGGGAAAGAAGATTAGGAGAGGATCAATTCTGGGATCCAAGGAGATGAGGTGTAAGGGAGGCTGTCATTGGTATTCTGTTGAAGGATGAGGGTAGACAATGATTCAGTCTGATGTAATGGAAAGAGAGAAGATCTATAGTTAGCATCCCTGTTATCCTGCACTCATGGCCTATGGTTTAGCAACAGATACCTCCTGCACTTGGTGGATGGGGTTCAGCCATATGTTGGGTGATGCTAGGTTTGAAGGGAATGGTCTGTGAGATCCACAGAAGATGTGGGAATTGGGGAGGAAAAGGTAAAACTGATTTTCCTTGGCATCACATGGTACTAAAATGGCAGATTGGTTCTGGGGGAATGCAGAGAGTAGAATTGTTGGGAACAAAATAAAATAAAGGGGGGGGGCAGGGGAGGCCTGGGGAAAATGGAATAGGAAAAATATGCCCACGCCCCACCAGAGTTTCCCTATTCTCTGGTCAGTCAGGTGTGGAGAGACTTCCAGGCACTTTTCCACTCAGCCCTGGGAGGGCATTGCCTCTGACTTACATGGAGGGGTGGAGAAGGGGCAGCCCCAATGGGGACCCCCCTGGGGCTACCTTGGTAGCACCCCAGGGTTGCAGGAGAGAGGGAGTAGGGATGAAGTTCCCAACTCTGATGAGAGTACACAGCAGGCCTTGATGGAGCAGAGCAGAGACTCTATGGTCTAAGAGCTTTATTATAGAAATGCGAAAGAGAGGAGAGAGAGAGAGAGAGAGAGAGAGAGAGAGAGAGAGAGAGAGAGA
>NC_034600.1:63303647-63390180 GCF_900095145.1 Mus pahari
GTCCCATTTGTCAATTCTTGAT
The DNA here is from genome assembly GCF_900095145.1 of Mus pahari. Classification (NCBI taxonomy): domain Eukaryota; kingdom Metazoa; phylum Chordata; class Mammalia; order Rodentia; family Muridae; genus Mus; species Mus pahari. Next base: position 63,303,670 of record NC_034600.1, read on the forward strand.
TTTACAGCACAAGCCATTGGTGTTCTGTTGAGGAATTTTTTCCCTGTGCCCATATCTTCGAGGTTTTTCCCCACTTTTCTAACCTAGAAATATCTAAATCGTATATGTGCATGAGCTTGAGAGATATATTTATATGTATACAGTAAGATCTACAGATAACTATCAAATAGAAGTAAATATTTTATCTAATATTATAAATTTAACTATATAACTAGAAGCTTATTTGAATATGCAGATTTGAAGCAGAACACACTAAAATTAGAGGACACTAAATATCTATCAGTAACAACCACAACTAAAAATGATTGTTCAAATTAATGCTAAGGAAGTAAGTAACAAAACTCCCTTGTAATAAGCTACACAAAACCACAGAATATTTTAGACTAATTCAGAAGTTAAATAACCTCCAGAAGAATTGATGTTTCTTAAGATAAACATTTTAGCTGAAACCTCCCATTTTTTAGGGCTCTTTCCTGTTCCTATAGACTGATTCCTTTCATGAAAGGGAACACTGCCAAACAGCTGTTTTTTAATTAGAATGTCATGGCTCTAGGGCTCAATATATTCACTATAAGATCTAAATACTAAACATGTTTGCACCTGTGAAAGCTAACCAATTCCAAACAGGCTTTTCTCATTTATACATTAGGAAGGCAGAATTTAAATAAACTCCACAATATAAATGGGTATAACTCATAAGTAACATAGTAAGAACACATGCTTAATAAGTTTATCTTTCTATTATACTATGTCAAATAAGAACATTTCTTTGTGCATATAAAAATACTATAAAATTTCAGGAAAATAGTTATATGCTTCATTATATTTAGACACTTTAAATTTATATATTTCAGATAAAATGAATTTATTTATGAACATGAAACAACAAAAGGTGTATATTTTAAGAGCCTGATATAGAAACGTTTGTACAAATGATAGATTATGAGGGAGATGTTTTCATAATTTTCAGTGCCCTAATTATTTGTGTTCCTTTAACAAAATATCTAAATTTGAAAAAGTAGATATCAATTATCTTAGAGCTGCAAGGCTGTGCCATCTGAGATCAGGGTCAAATTGGTGTGCAGCTGCCTCTCCTTGATCTGAATGTATTTCTTCCTAGTCAAATCAAATAGCATAGAAGGACACTTTCTTGTCATAGAAAACAAAGGACAGATACAAAATGATAAAAATCCTATCTGCAAAGCCTTTTATAAAAGAAAGAAATGTCATTGTTTAAGGTGAAACCTTCAGCCTTAATAACCTTTATAGGACACATTTTATGATATTGTTCTATGAATGGTAAGGTTTAAATATGAATTTTAGAAATGACACTAACACTTAAATGATAGAATTCTCTACATACCATGATCAATTCACATCCTCCTCATGTCCAAACAATATTAATTCCAAAAGAGTAGTACCAATATTAATATACTCAGAATTAATATCATCTAACTACATTCAAAACTGAATATGGGGAATATTAATGTAAAGTTCATCAGAATGCAAATCTTCCTGCCTCTCCTTGCCAGCCAGCACAATTAGTAAGCCTTGAACTTTGTGGGAAAGTAGGCATAAGATACAATGAGCAAGAAAAGGCAATTCCTAAGGAGACCTAAAACCCAGCAAGGACAGCTACAAACCAGTTAACAACACATACCTGTTTTCTGCTTTGTTAAGGATGACCCTTTGTAGCTATTCTTCATTGAAAGCTATCTGTTTTACTTGGTTTTAAATCTTAATCCATTCATAGTGAAAGCTCCCATATTAGCATTGTTGGGAGTCTCATGAGGTCACGGTAAAAGCTACTTCAGTGAATTATCCTTTGTAACACTGGTAGAAAGGCATGATAGACAGCAGGTTTGATAAGGAATCATATATTTCTCAAATATCTTACATGTTGAAAGTTACATATTGAAAGCAGTCTTCTAGCTTAGCCATGGTTTTATATAGTTCCAAGATTTGATGGTTCCTTTTAAAGTAAGTGACTAGGGTCACTGTACAGGAAGATACTTATAATTGAAGTAAATCAATATTGACTATTAAAAATAAATATTGATATGTATAGGTAGGTCTCAAAAAATAGAAAACAAAATTTAGATTATATCATTCAATATATTTATTATTAAGAAACAGATGTGCTTTGGATTGATTTAAGTACAGATTCTCTTCAACATAAAAGGAATTTTGTGTCAATAACTTTATTGTGATGGTTAATCTTGATTATCCAATGGGATGTAATACCTCAGAAGAGGTACATGTATGAGTAGAACTGTGGAAGAGATTTTAGATTAGTTTATTTAAGGAAGAAAGACCCACTCTAAAAATAGGTAGACCAAAAGCCGAAATCAAAAGGAGATAAGAGACTGTGAATAACACTGACCAGTCTCTATGTCCCTGTCAGTGAGCACAAGATGAGCAGCCACTTCAAGCTCCCATCACAGTAACACTCTTATGAGGATGTATTCTATATTTACCTGAGGGACAAAACAAACTCTCCCTTCCTTAATTGGTATTTGCAGATAATTTTTCCTGGCACTGAAAAAGAATAACCAATATAGACTTTATAATTAGAATTTCATAACTTTGTATTTAACACATTTAATTTACAAGGTATCACTATGCATCAAACTGACCATTATCCCGTTCTTAGCTTAACAGAATATGCACTACATATTATCATAATTGAAGACCATATTTGAATAACTATATGTTATCTGATATAGATATCTCCTTGATGATTCTGGGGCAAATTCAGGTAAAACAATTACCAAATTGAGAACATAGGTATTAGGATAAGATTATCATGTTTTCAAAGCATATGCTCGTTTTTTATTACATTGGAGGTCTGCATGCTATAATTTAAATTAAGAATTGAAAAGGCCTAAAGAGGTATTAAATATTGTAATAATTTAGATATAAACTATTGTTGAATGAAATAAATAAATGGCAATAAAAAGAATGTCCTTGTAAAATAAGAACTGAAGAGAAAATGCATTCATCAGCAGATATAAAAGCTATTGTGGGGTCAAGAACTAATGGTTTGATTAAGGCTACATATGTCTCCAAATGATGGTAAAATCATGTCTGAATTAATCTCAAAATTAATCAACATCAAATGAATAAGTAGTGAAAATTGATTAGATTACCTGAGGACTACGTGTTGATTAAATAACTAGAAATGATTAACTTTAAAATTGCTCGCTGCTAGATTAATCATTAATTGTATGTGATTTTACAATAAAGATTAAATAGAACTTAAAAATCAATTTTTAAACATAATAAGACACATTTAAATGTACAAAATCTACATATGGCTATTGACTTCTCTACTGGATACTGCCCTTTAAAGAGTATTTATGCTACCTAGAAAGTTTAGCCATTCACATTGCATCATTATATCTGGTTCCATGGACAAATAAACAACTAATAGATAACAGAATAACAGGAGTCATCAGATTAATAAAAAAGGCAAAAAAAAAGAGTAAATGATGTGATAAAATAACAAACAAACAAACAAACAAACAGTCCACATTATAGAACTCCAAACTATTCATAAGTTGACATGGCATAAAAATTAAATGCAGAACTTTCTCAAACTCCTACCATTCATTTGGCTTAATGTAGCAATTAAAATATAGCATGTCAACTAAGTAGAATGTTATTCAAACAAACTCATCCAGAAGTGAATGTGTGTGCACATGCACCCATGCACACCTATGCAAATTTATATTTTCCTAATTTAAAACAAAATAAAACACTGTGCTCATTCAAAGGGTTTCTATTTAAGAAACCATTAGCACTATTGGAGGAATATGTGGAAAAAATCAGATTGTTCTTAAATGAGAAACAATAAGATTTCTGTGCTAGTTTTATCCCTCAATAATAAAGAAAAAAGTTATAGTTCTGTCATTGACATCATATATGAGTTGACATCATATGTAAGTACAGACTGCCTTTTTATGGTTTGAGTTTAACAGTGGAGGCTGAAGATTTTATCTGCTGTTCTTCAAAATACTGGTGCATGTGGGGCAAGTGGACTGTGTCAACAGACAGAAGAACTGGTAAGGTCGAGTGAGTCCAAATCCTGTGAAACTCAGAATTGAGAATGGCAGGAGTGGGGTCAAGTCCTTACCTAACTCCACTTGCTGTGGGACACATAATCAAAATACCCCACTGAGAGTAGGCCCTTATATTTCACAAGTCATCTATTGCCAAGGTACATCCCCTAGACTCTGTTCTTTAGCTCAGTTTGTTAGTCACCTTTGGGTTATAGTTTGTGAGGTAGTGGTAGTGGTGTTCTTTTTTGTTTTCTTTGCTTTAGATAAATTATTACTATGTAGCTCAGGCAGATATTGAACATGATCACCCCGCCTTACTCTCCAGATAAACTTATGTCCTCAGAAGGAACTCATCACCTAAAGACACCCCATTCAGGTGGTTCTCTTATGCTGAGTTGAGATGGGCCTGGAATTATTCAACTGAAAGCAGAGAGATATCTTTTTCCCAGTGGTTTCTCATGTAGACATTGTTAACTTATTATAATGATATATGCATGTGGATGAGGTGTTCACTTTCTCTTCCAAAATTACTGTAGTCCATTTATCTTTTTGGACTATTGCTCCTGGTGAACCTATTGGAAACCCATATGGTTTGTCAAAGCTAAAATGCAGATGATATCATAACAAGTACACAGACTTTTAAGAAGTCTCTTTCTCAGTACACATGTTTCCTGCAACAAGAAGAATCTAACAGGTCTGGAAGCATACATAATCACAACATGGAATTCTGAGCATCAAACACTGTGACAAGGTACCTTAAGATACAGCTCTTTCACTGAACCACTAACCAGGACGCTTACAGGGGACTGACCTAGACCCTCTGAATGTTTGTTACAGTGGTGTACTTTGGTCTTATTGTAAGATTTCTAACAGTGGGAAGGACTGTCTTTGACTCTGTTGCCTGACTTAGGGACCCTTTTCCTCCTACTGCTTTGCCTCTTCCATCCTTAATAGAGAGGAGGTACCTAGACTTATTGCAACTTGATATGCCATGGCTAGTTCATGCCCATCAGAAACCTGACCTTTTCTTAAGAGAAATGGGGGAAAGTGTTGATGGGGAGGGGTGAAGTGGAGGGAAGGGACTGGGGGTGAAGTAGAGGGAGAAACTGAGAGGACAAAGGGGAAGCTGCAATCTGGGTATAAAAATTAATTGATTAGTTAACTATATAAAAGAAAAAGGATTTCTCTTTCCCTCAGTTACAACTCTATGCCCAACTAGAAGACACAGCTCCAAATTGTAGTTTTTCTTGGTTATCTCACACATAATTTATTACTTGCAAACTCACAAAATTTTCTCTAATTCTGTATTACATGTATGGATTTTTAGAAAAGGAAACTAGGTTTAAAATGTAATATTATACTTAGTCATCAATCAGTATTGCAATATAAAAATTGGTGCTAAAATGATTATAAGCGTATAAGCATTTGTTCTATGTCCTAATTTGGACTGCTTAAGAATATTAATACATCTAACTTTGTACACTATAAAAATGATTATGTGTAATGAATATATATATATGTATGTATATGTATGTTTTTTGTTTTGTTTTTTTTGTTTTTTGTTTGTTTTTTGTTTGTTTGTTTTTGTTTGTTTGTTTGTTTGTTTGTTTGAGACAAGGTTTCTCTGTGTAGTCCTGGCTGTCCTGGCCTCGAACTCAGAAATCCACCTGCCTCTGCCTTCCAAGTGCTGGGATTATATGTATGTATATTTGTTTCTCATCTTATAATATACCTTTTACTCTTTAAAGTCAGTAATTTTGTGTATATACTTTCTAGTAATATTTCAAAATCATTTTTTGAAATTTACATCAGGAAGTAGACTAACCATCTGTTATGGTTAATGAATATTGTACAAAAATAAAACAGAAAAACAAACAAACAACAAAAAACCACAGCTGTGTGGTAACATTCTCCCAGTATTCTCAGTTCTAAAAGCCCGTAAATTTAGGAGTATTAATCATTGCGTTAAATAGGATCATAGTTCAGCATCATAGTTTTATTTATTCAGATGTTGTACTTAGTTAATTGCAAGATATCATGAAACTATATATCACCTAATAACAGAACATAATAATTTTAATAATATAATTTTTCATTTTAAATAAAATGAATGTAAATAAATTTGTCATCAATTTTATGATATAATATTTTAGAGATTAAAATCCTTTAGTATTGTTTGAAAAACTTATCTTACATGCTTCCTGGGTAAGCATTTCCCTCGAAAACGCCTCACCATAATTGTAGACAGCAAAATCATTAGGTGGTATGGGAACATACCCATCCTTCTTGCCTTGAGGCCCACTCCAGGCCTAGTTCCATTTAAACCTGAGAGACACTATTATGATGTGCCAAGGAAAAGTCCTGCAACTTTGCTGCAACTGCATTGTGTAAAATCACCCCACCAATAAAGCTGTCTTTAATAGTGCCACAAAAAAGAAACACTTAAATTGATTCACATATTCTCTTATTTGAAGTTCTTTTCACTTGCTTTTACAAACAACCTAAGAAAGCTAAAACTCAATCCAAACAAAAAAAGGAAAGTATATAAAGGTCTGTTTGTTCATTGTTCACAATTTAAACTTTACTTTAACGTTAACATTTAAATTTTTTCATTTACTTCGTGTATCAGTGAAATGTGCGGGTACTTTTGATACAAGTCTGAGATATGAAAAATTGTCCAGAAGACTGCCAATAGTGGATAGAAGAATAATATCTAGATAATACAACATCAGCATCAAAGAATGGAAATATAAGGTAAGAGGGGGAAAGCCCTGTCAAAGCATGATAAGACAAAGAATTTCCACTGAGCTTGGTTTTTGCTGACCATCTATGGCTGCTCATAGCGATTGCTCTTAAGACTGGTTTCTACACCCAGTGAGATGATATTAGAGAAAGCTAAGTTGTCACTTGTGAGCTGGTATAAACTGGAGATTGCTTCTGTGGTAAAATATGAGCCTATGTCCAATTCCACTCTCAGGGCTCGGGTCCCATTAGGACCAGGTCTGTGGAACCCTGTGCATGCTGGCATAGTTGGAGTTAGTTCAATGTGTATCTATCTGGCTTGGTTAGACGGCCTTGTCCCCATAGTGTGGCCCCCCTCCTCTGTCCCTGACAGTCTTTCTTCCCTCACAGGGTACCTAATTCCTAAAGGAATGTAATCACTCGTGATAGCCTAGTTGGGGCTGAGTGGTCAAAGGTGTGTCCCTCTGCACATTGCCCAGCTTTGGATCTCCATATTTGCTCCCATCCTCTGCAGAAGGAGCACTCTATACATGATTTTGTGCCTTTTCTTTTGTTCATTTTATTTTATTTGTTTTTTTTCCTATTCTGACTTGTTTTTATTTTATATAATTTTATTATTTTTAAGTGATTTTATCTCAGAGTGGGTGTAGGAGGGGAAAAGGAAGGGGGAGAGAGAGCAAGAACACATTCAGATTTGAGGGGTGGGTAAAGAAGGAAGGATCTGGGAGAAGTTGAGGGGATGGGGAACCATATCCAGAATATAGTCTATTAAAATCAATTTTCAATACAAAATTCATATAAGGAAATACCATCATGGTGTTAGCAATGTGCTAATAGATAAATCACACATTCTTTGTGTATTAACACAGTCCTTTATGATGATCAACTTAAATCACTGTTTCTCTATTAGCTGTTAGGTTTCATCCAAGAAGGTTTAAAAAAGCTATTTTCCCAAGGAATTTTTTTTTAAATGGTGCTACATAGAGTTTAGAAAAGCCAATATGATCATAGTATCCCTATGTTAATTACCTTTAAAAGTTGGCAGTAATTTTGAATAGTGTCTTAATTATAGAAAAGCTTCATTTCACCTATCATAGCCATATTCCTAATTACATACTTATAACTCCTTGTATGTGTTTTTTGTTGTTGTTGTTTTGGTTTGGTTTTTTGAATGCTGTGATGAAACCCCTTTTAAAATGAGACTTACACAAAAATCTATATTTGGCTTATTAATCAAGAGGTGTTGGAATCTGTAATGGTTGGCACACATGAGAGCAAGTGTAAGGAATGGTGACAGGAGAGGGCTTCTGAAATGTCACATCTTGAAACACAATCTTGAAGCTGAGCTAGTGAACAGGAAGTTTGGTGGACCTACCATCTCTCAGATCCACCCTCAGTGATGTACTTTCTCCAACATGGCTAGATCTCCTACACCTATCTAAAAACCATTAGCAACTTGGGACTAAGTGTTCAAGTACCTGAGCCTGGGAAGGAGCTATATCAACTCAAACCAGCTGAGCTATCTCCTGTTTGATTGAAAGTAGATTTCTTTCTCATATAATACATCCTGATACCTCTACTCCTCCCAATTCCTCTCCCCCAACCCCATCACCTACAATCTGGAATCATTCCCTTTCTGACTCTCATGGGAAGAGAGGCCCCTTGGTCTTATAAACTTTATATGACCCAGCACAGGGNAAGGCCAGGGTCAAGTAGGGGGAGTGGGTGGGTAGGGGAGCAGGGGCGGGGGGGGGGCGTATAGGGAACTTTTGGGATAGCATTTGAAATGTAAATAAAGAAAATAATAATAAATTAAAAGAATAAATTTATATTTAATAAGTAAGGAAAGAAAGAAAGAAAGAAAGAAAGAAAGAAAGAAAGAAAGAAAGAAAGAAAGAAAGAAAACCACATGCTTTCAATCCTGTAGAGACTTGAAGACCAGGGAAGGAGAATGCTGGTGGGTGGTGGGTGGGGCTGTCACCCTCTCAGAGGCAATGGGGAGGGACAACAGGCTGAAGAACTGTTGTAGGGGCAATGTCTGGAATGTAAATAAATAAAACAGTTTTCAAGAAGAAAGCAGGAGGCTTTCAAGAAATAACTACGACATATAACAAAATAAATTGTAATAAAATAAAACAAAAACTATCACATCAATCTTTGACAAGACAAACTAGCACTCCTTTGGCCTCCTCTTCTGAATTGGATTCCCTGAGCTCTGAGAGAAGGGTTTTAATGGAGACATCTCATTTACAGCTTTTCTTCTGTATAGTAATGTCTTGCTGTTGGCTTCTGTTCTTGAACAATATCCTGCATGAGGTAGGTTCTCTGATGATGGTTGAATCAAGGATTGAACTATACACATAGCAGATTATTATTTGGAATGATTTTATTTTATTTTTTTTTATTGATTTATTTATTTTACCAGTAGTATCTAGGTTTAGCCTAGGTCTCCCGAATATCTATTTTCTGTTTCTTGTTCATCCAAGCAGTTTCAAGTATGGATTCTATATCATGGAATCAAAACACCACAGTCTTTTAAGGAGCTAGTCCATAAGTACTATTAGCTCTAAGCTGATTTTCTCTACCATTCCTCAGTCAGAGTAATTATCCTCCATTCTTTATTATTTCTTGAGATATATTTGAGGTATCTTTTCCTGGAGGATATAACATTCCAAATTCTTCATATCTTTTAATATAAGAATCATTTATCTCTGCAGGACTGATTTAAGTTTTAACTTTATAGCTTCTGGATTGGGAGATTTGGTTATTTAAACTTCAGTGTGTGTTCATTTCTCAACACTTACTACAGCTAACGTAACAATTTACCATATGTCATTGTATAATTACTGTTCTATGCTTCATTTTCTATTTTAATTCTATAAGCATTATCTAAAATATTATTTTTTTTAAATCAAGTGAATCTTAAAATGAGGCCATTTAAAATCTTGTGACTGCCTATTACTCTTGGAATTATATCTTTGTCTTACATACTAATGCTATCAGGCCCTCTTTTACTCTCCTCCTTTATCATCCAGGTATTACTCTAGAAGTCATCTTAGGTGAAACCAATTTTAATCAATGTGTTCATTGAATCTGTTCTTAAGTATAAAAAATTGTGACTTTATTCTGAAGATCCAGAGGTTTTAGTCTCATTATTGAATCAATTCATACACAGATATAGAGGTGTCTTAGTCAGGGTTTCTATTCCTGCACAAACATCATGACCAAGAAGCAAGTTGGGGAGGAAAGGGTTTATTTGGCTTACATTTCCATACTGCTTTAGATCAACAAAGGATGCAGGACTGGAACTCAAGCAGGTCAGAAAGCAGGAGCTGATGCTGAGGCCATGGAGGGATGTTCTTTACTGGCTTGCCTCCCCTGGCTTGCTCAGCTTGCTCTCTTATAGAATCCAAGACGACCAGCCCAGGGATGGTCCCACCCACAAGGGGCCTCTCCCCCTTGATCACTAATTGAGAAAATACCTTACAGCTGGATCTCATGTAGGCATTTCCTCAACTAAACCTCCTTTCTCTGTGATAACTCCAGCTGTGTCAAGTTGACACAAAATTAGCCAGTACAAGAGGTTATCAAACACAAGTCGATATAGTGAAAGAAAAGCAGGATTATTCTCACCAAAGCAGAGAGTAATTCAATTCAACAGACAAATATTTGAAATCTAAGGAATTCGTAAGTTATGGTAATGTTTTTACATAGTTGTAAGGGTTTGACAAATTGGGAAGGCATGCCCTGGAGTTGGAGAAGGATAGATCATTTGGAGAAACATGAAACTTTTAGAATGAATATGTGAATTATCAGGAAGTCTAAATAAAACTGCAATGAAGTAAGACTATTAAAAGATTTGAAACTTGCTGCTCCAAGGTGGGGGGAGACCTGGCAGTTGTGGGGCAGGTGGTTGGGAGCATCCTCTTGGAGACAGTGGGGAGGAGGAATTGAATGAGGAATTGGGTGAGGGCAGACTAGGTGGTGGGTAATGACTGGACTGTAAAAAAATAAAAATAATAATAATAAAAACATTAAAAATATTTCTGGCTGACAGTTTCTGCAGAGACCAATTGAATTAATAAAAAAAAATGCCATGTGGTCTGTCTCCAAATAAAGCCACAAAACCTTTAGTTATATTTACACTCTAGGTATATCTGTCTCCCATGTATTTGTATCATTTAGCATGGGGTAAAAATCTTATAAAAATTATAGACAGAATGCTACGTTAAAAAAATAAATGAAATGGTAATAATCTCGGCTTCTGCTGTCAATATGAACATATCTATAAATGGTAATAGGTGCTTATTTATTAACATGATTGATAATTTCATTTGAGTTTTGTCTATGACTGTTATTATTATATTCAACAATCTAAATTAAACGCATTCACTAAGTGTAGTGCCACTTTATAAATGTGCATGCTTATTATTAAAAATCACTATTTTACATTTCTAATTATCAGGCTTAAATTATAACTTTCAACCTTAGTCTCCTACCTTTGAACATTTGGTGGTTTTCATTTAAGACAATTACAGCAATGCTTAACTTATCTGCAAGTCATTTCTCCTTTTCTTCTCATAAATTCAGAATTTGGTGCATGCATTCCACAGAGGTATGTTGCTTAATTAATTTTCTTAGATAAACTACTCACTATCCCCTCACATACTTTCATAACCATGTGCATTCTACTCTATAAGAGTAAGCATTTACTGCACAAAACTCTTTTAAGGAATTTTAAACATCATTAAAGTAATATGTGTACATGCAACACCCAGGACATACACATGAGCTCTATTCCATAAGATCATGTGTTTGAATTCTAATTTCTTTCTTAATGGAAATGCTTGAGTAGGGTGCACGGACTTTTATGAAGTAGAATCTAGCTGGAGTAAGTGGGTCACCAAGGGATAAAAACTCAGTATTTGAGCCCACAACTACTTTTGGTCAAGGTTCGTTTGCTTCCTTAGCTGAATGATATAAGAAAGAGCTGCCAAAATTTCCCACTTTGTCAGATAAAGCATCAGCTCCATGCATTCTCTACCACAATAGATTTCACCCTCAGAACACGCATGAACATTTCACCACACTAAGCCACTTTTAAAACATATTTTATTGCAGCAATGAGATAAATAATGAATTAAATCAGGAAAATACTTCATCTTAACTCTTTATCATTTGAATATATTTCTATGGATAACTCTCAAGAAGGGTCAAATATATAATTCACTGTGAGCCCTCCATGTAGGAAGGAGTATGTGTGTGGCCTTTAATTATGAATAACAGAATGCTCATACACACCCTGTGTTCACAATTTATTTTCTTGGATATCATGAATAATGCATTTATGGTCTTCCAGCACAAAATGCAAATGTTGAGGAGAAGGGTAGGTTGACCTGCCAAGTTTCATTTAGACTTTTAATTGATTTGATCCTTTTGCCTGACTCCAAGATGCTCGGGGTGCCCTTTAAAGTTTGGCTTATTTTTGCAAATATTTTCTAATGAATATTGCCTTTCAGTATTGGATTTGTTATACTATTTGTATAACATTTTAGGCCTTGCTTTGGCCTTCTTACCCAAGAAAGTGTATCTGTTCCTCTGATCTTTGATTATTTGCTCTTTGTGTCGTCCCTTGGAAAAAAATAGTGTGCCTTTTTATTTTCTTTTTAACAGAATAATGTTCATTCTTTTGCTTACAATTTTCTCAAGTCAATTCTGTGATAATACTCTGATCGTCTCCTTTCAGATTTCATTCTTACATTATAATTTGAGCATTCTAAATTATTGAAAGCATTTGATCTAATTTCTGAGCATTATTAATTCTGATTGATCCTATTATGAAAAACTTCATGAGGCTTTCCAAAATTTTCTCAGTATATTATCAATTACTAAGATAAATTTAAGGACAAATGTATTACGTGTGTGTGTGTGTGTGTGTGTGTGTGTGTGTGTGTGTTAACTTGTATGTGTGTGTATGTTGTCTGTGTTTGTGCATGAGTGTTTTTGTGTGCATATGAGTGTGTATGTTTGCATGTGTGAAAGGGTATATACATGTGTCTTTATATGTGACTATGTGTGTATGTGTGTGAATTTGTGATTTATGTTTATGTGATGTGTGTGTCCATAAGATCTGTATTTTTCTTTTCCTAGTTCTTTAAACAAATCAGAATCCATTTTATCTTCCTGAAAGAAACTAAGGCCATCTCTCTTAGCTACCCTGGAAGAGGGAGAGACTAACCAGGCATCCTAGGAGAGACACTCCCTCAAATGCTGGGCTGCTACCTACAAAGGTCCACAGTAGGAATTACCGTTAAATTTTAATAAAAGTAATGGATGTACAAGACATAAATCTATTTTGTCACTAAAGAAGGGTCATTTCTCTTGGTAAGTTTCATGGCCAAAATTAAATTTTCCTGGATTTTTTAAGGAAGACAAAAGTCTGGGAAGATTTTTAAGGTCATTCTTGGAATATCCAGCTATAGAATTTTCCCCAAAATAACTCAAAAAGATGGCCTCCAATAATTTCAGAATTACTGAACATTCCACTATCAGACTGCTTCATAGCAACATCTGATACTTTTCTGATCCAGTTTAATTCTATTCCCAGTGTTTTCCCTTAAACTGAAAGAACTTAACACAATGATCCTCAATATTCATGTAATCTAGCCCTGTTCACTGTTTTTCTACATCATATGACAAGAATACATGGATGTGCCCATGTTTGCTTTCAAGCCAGGAATAGGCTAAAGCACATAACAGTATCTTATCATAGGCAATAGTAGATATTTTTCATGGGTTTGTGTGTCAGGCTGCTTCGGATATTTATATAGCATATTTGATAATGTTAAAACATGATAATCTGCAATTTCCACAAAATCCATCAAGTAATTTCATTCAACATCAACTTTTGGAATAGATACTAATTGCCAGGTTCTTGTGATAAGTTTTGGAAATATTAAAGTCACCCTTGTTTCTAATCCTAATCGTTTTTCTTTCTTTCTTCATTAATTTCATACTATGTTAGATATCCTCAGACAACTATATAAATTGTTGAGAAGCTGAGGATTGCAGTAAACAATTGATCTCCCGGTCTCCACTTCCCAGACTCTGTAATTACAGGACTAACACCAGAACTACCTTCTTTAAATTAAGCTTAAGGGAAAAGGGAAAGACAACAATCGGGCAAAAGTAAGATGTGTGTGTGTGTGTGTGTGTGTGTGTGTGTGTGTGAGTGTGTGTGCATGTGTATAGCTGATGATCCTTCTTCGTGCTAAATATTTAATGATTAAAAAGTTGTACATTATTAAATAACAAGAAAAGATTCTGGTACAAATGGAAGATAGTATGTGAACAGTAGGAATTAATGTGAAATTTAAAAATGTGCTTACATTTGTAAGTAGCAGGTCTGCATTTGTGAGATCATCTCCTCCAAGATGCCAGGCTAGTAGTCACTGCCTCTCCCAAGGTGGCTGCTCAGATAGATGGTCATAGTTTATTTCAGGGAGATATCCTGGCTGAGTGTCTTCTAGGCAACTTGAGTCATTTGAAAATATGTCTCTTAAATGTCTATAGTTCATATAGGAGGAGAGGAAGGAACCTAGTGAATCTAGTCAGTTTTAGACTCTACATAAAAGGTTTGAGTTATTTCCTTACTAGGCTTAAGGAGATTGAAGTATAGGAATGTTTCAGATCTCTATAATACATCATGTGTCTTAAGGAGCACATCTCAGAACAGAATGTTTTGTTTCAGTAGAATTTGAAAGATTTTACATCAGGGACCCATGGAAAAATCAACTGAGGAATCTCAAATGGCTGAGAAGCACTTAAAGAAATGGTCAACATTCGTAGTCTTCAGGTAAATGCAAACCAAACTGACCCTAAGATTCCACATCACACCAGTCAGAATAGCTAAGATCAAAAACTCAGGTGACAGCAGATGGTGGCGAGGATGGGGAGAAAGAGGAACACTCTACCATTTTGGCATGATTGCAAGCTGGTACAGTCACTCTAGAAATCATTTTAGTGGTTCCTCAGAAACCTGGAAGTAGTTCTAACCGAGGATCCTCTATACTACTCCTGAGCATATACCCAGAAGATGTTCCAACTTGTAATAAGGACACCTGCTCCACTATGTTCATAAAAGCCTTATTTATAATAGCCAAAATCTGGAAAGAACCCAGATGTCCCTCAACATAAGAACGGATATAGAAAATGTGTTACATTTATACAGTGGAGTACAATTCAGCTATTAAAAACAACGATTCATGAAATTCTCAGGCAAAGGGATGGAACTTGAAAATATCATCCTGAGTGAGGTAACCCAGTCACACACACACACACACACACACACACACACACACACACACACACACGTTGTGTATGCAGGAGGGAAAACTGGGCTATCCATTAGAAAATCCCAGATGCCAGGGACCCATGAGATTCCCAGAAGCCAACAGGCAGGACATTAGCTGAAATACCAAACAAAAAGTGTTTTTAATATTTAAAGCTCATGATTGAATATCACTAATCATAAATTTAAACACATTGTAAAGACAATTTAAATCTAATATTACACAGTACCTACTTTCAGTTGTATTAATTTTAAGTTATTATATTATGAAATGCAATCAATGATATGGACAGGTATGAAAATGCATTTGGTTGCCTTATAAGAATCTTAGGCATATCCCTTTTAAGTGTACTTCAATAAATTGAATTACTGTAATGAAGAAAGATATTCTCAAGATTATAGTTTTTAGTATTTCTCAGATTTCACTATACATCATATTTATTTTAATTTAAATTAAAGAAAAGTATTTTAATTATTGATCAAATGTATTTAAACATTTGATAAACTGAGTAAGAAAATATAAATTTCATATATCTTGCTAAGGACAGAAATTAGAGCCTTGCTCCTGCGAGGCAAGCAGTCTACCACAAAGATAGATCAAGAGCCACCAACACGGTAGTTTAAGTACTTCTCTCTAATGCTGCCTAGACTTCTGATCCTTTTGAAAATTGCTGATACTATAATTTATTTCTCCAGAATCAAATCATTTCTAATGAAATGAATGTATCCACTTGCCTTGTCCTCCTCCTCTTTGTGTATTATCCTCCAACTTTCCTTATTAGTTTATCTGTAGACAATATTGCATTTTATTTCATTCAAAATCATCAAACTATCTTGTCTGCTGACAGCACATTTCTCCATTTAGAATATTGTGTGTTTAGCTATAGATGCAAATATTCTGAATTCAATTTTATGAGCAATGAAAGAAAGTGTGTGTTCTTCGTTAACTAGAGAACATCAGTGTCTGGAAAAATATTTTTGACAAAATTTTGAAATTATGAATTTAACATATGAAATAAAATATATTATTAGTGAGTGTTCAACAGAAGCAATGGCGTTCATGTTACTAATTTATATTTAAATACTTTAATAAAACTAAATTATATGTTTGGCTTGGGTACAGAGGTCCTTCTAAAACTTTAGTATTTAAATAGATAGAAGTCACTATGTATAAGTCACCTCTACTGTAATGTACAAGTACTTAATGGTTAACGAGTTATGAATAATTCTTCACATATTAAAAAAAAGAGAGAAAAAACTTCAGCAACAGTTTATAACATATAATTACAATGGAAAATAATCTAAGAATATTGGCAGTACCTGTGTAGGTATTGCTGTCTTTGATAAATTTATTCCCCAAAATTAGTGTGTATAAATTGATTGCCAAAATATTTTAAGCATGTAATTTTATAATGGATAATGGTCCTAGTGAAATGGCTCATTCTGTAAGAGCACTTGATGCTTAAGAGTGAAGACTTAAGTTCAAATCTCTATAAATCTGAGACTGGAGATCATTATCACTTGAGTTTGTTAGCTGCTAGATTAGAGCCATGTTTAAATAGACACTATTTTACAGATGAATAAGATAGTGATAATGTTCTGTCTGCTTCTAAGCTCTATATTCCCTCAAAAGATACAAAGAAACACGCGCGCGTGCGCGCGCACACACACACACACACACACACACACATACACAGACCGAGAAAGAGAGAGAAAGAGAGAGAAAGAGAAAGAGAGAGACAGAGAGAGACAGAGAGACAGATTTTACTACTGGCCACCCATGTATACTTGAAACATACACATCAAAACAAGCAAGCTAATGTAAATAGCCATATGCTAAAAATAATCACAAATTTACCAGTCACATCAGATCAAATTGTTTCGACAAAATTAGAAAGGAATGTAGAGTATGAACTGCACAGAGAAAAAATACATTCCTATACACAATAAAATCTGATACAATTTGTGTAAAATGGTGATTTGTTTTGTTTTGTTTTTGTTGTCATTGTTCAATGTGTCCTAAAAACAAGTTGATAAAAAAAGGCCCCACCTGGAGATACATCATGTCTAAAGACACCAAACCCAACTTTATTATCTGGTGAAGAGGTGCTTGTGCAGAGGAACCAGGTGTGGCAGTTCCTGGGGAGGTTCTGCCAGCAAGTGAACAATGCAGAGGTGGATGCTTCCAGCCAACTGCCAGGCTGAATTCAGGGAACCTGGTAGGGGAGCAGGCAGAAGGACTGGAGGAGCAGAGGGGGATTGCAACCCCGTTGGAAGAACAAAGTAGGCTGCCTTTCTTGCAAAGTCTAGACCACCAACAAAGGAGTATACCCAGAAGAATCTTTGGCTCCAGGTACATATGCAGCAGAGGATGGCCTTGCCAGATATCAAGAAGGGTCCCTTGGTCCTGGGGAGGTTTGATACCTCAGGGAATGAGGGATGCTGGAGTGATGGGGCATGAGAGTGTGAGTGGGTGGCAGAGCGCTCTCAAACAGGCAAAAGGGAGGGAGGAGGGCAGATGTGGGATGGGGGAGTGGTGGTGGAGCGTTAACAGGGAAGTGGGATTTCATGCCATGGGGGGATTGGAGGAGGGGGTAACCTGGAAGTGGGATATAATTTGAGATGTAAATGAATGGAGTGATTAGTAAAAATTTTAAAAAATAATAATAAAAAGAGAAAAAAAATATACAAAGAAAAATATCTTATTGTACATTTTCAGTATACTTAATTGGCTTGTGTCCTCTACCTCACTTCCAACTTTCCATTTATATTTATTCCTTCTGCATTAATGAAATGTATTTTTAACTTAACTAAACACATTCACTGAGTAATAATTCATATTCATGGCCACTCTAAGAGATTAGCACATTTACATTTACATTTAGATTTTGATTAATGTAACTTTTCATTTTGCCAGAATAGGATGTTTATTTCTTTGCTTTGCTTTTTTTTTTTTTTTTCAACTGGAAATAGATTATTCTCTTGGTTTCTTCTTCAGAAAAGAGCAGACATCCGAGAGACAACAGTCAGACAGGATTTGACAAGATTCAATAAGAAAAGGTGAAAGTCCACATATAGAACTTAAACAAGGCAATCCAATATAAAAGGCATCTCAGAGCAGGCAAAAGAGTCTGTGATAACATACTTCCACTGGAAGAGTCCCCATATGAACACTAAGCTAATAGCTAAAACACACATGCAAAGGACATAGCTTAGACCTCTGCAGGCCCTGAGCTTGCTGTTTCAGGCTCTATGAGGCCGAACCATCCCTGCTTAGTTGATTCAGGGGCCATGTTCTCCTGGTGTTCCTTTATCCCCTCTGACTCTTACAGTCTTTCCTTCAACTCTGCTCTGGGTTTTCCTGGTCTCTGTGGGGATGGCCTGATAGAAACCTCCAATTTACTCTCTCTCCTGCATAGTGTGGCAACCTATCATTGCATTCCGCCCCTTCTACTGCCATAGGAAGCCTCTCTGATAACCACTGGACAAAGCACCTATCTGTGAGTATAGTGGAATATCTTTAGAAATCATCCATTTTATTTTCTTTTTCAGCTTGCGTTTAATTCTGCCCCAGGCCTCTGGTCTATCCACTCTTCAGGCATCTAAGCAATGTAGGGCTCCCTCTCATAGAATGGGTCTTAAACAATATTTGGCTTAATTTGTTATGAACCACCATTACCCTAGCACGTCTTGCAGGTGGGACATATTGTAGGGGGGAGAGTGTGGCATCTGGATTAGTGTTCAGGTTTCTCTTTCTGTAGCCTTTAGAGCAGTTCTCAAAAGAAAGATATTAGAATATAGGGGTAAAGTCTCAGCCCTTACTACCTTGGCTTCTCTATGTTTCAGTTAGCTTAGGTTAAGTTGCCCTCAGCAATGGGGCATATATGTCAGTATTCAGAAGGTGTCCTTTTATCCTAGAATCAAACTGGGTTGTTTAATGATATCCATGGTAACCACTCAGTCAAAAACTCAATCAAATATAATTCCCAGGCAAATTTCAACCACTGAAGCTTTGCATGGCTACAAAAGATAGTCAGTTCTGACTCCATATCTTCCATTACTAGGAGTCCTCACAAGTGTCACACTCAAAGAGTCCAAGAAATTTTTTATACTACTAGGTTTCCACATGACTACCACTCACAAATATCCCCCATTTCATCTCTCCTTTTACAGACTATTCTCCATCTCTTTGCCCCGAAACTTATCCTTTGTGTCTGTTCCAACCATCTCAGTCCACTTCTGAAGCTATTCTATTTTCTCTTCTCTGGAGGATTCCTAAACTCCCTAGGTTTATTATAACATAGTTATCATTTTCTTATTAACTAATATCTACATGTAAGTGAATACATGCCATAGTTGTCTTCCTCAGTCTGGAATATCTCACTCAAGATGTTTATTTTCAGGCTGAATCCAATTGCCTGCAAATTCCATGATGTCATTTACTTTTAACCACTAAGTAATAAATACTCCATTGTAGAAATGTTCCTCAATTTCTTTATCCATTCTTCAGTTGAAGGCTATGTAGCTTGCTTCCAGGTTCTAGCTATTATGAATAAAGCTATAATGAACATAATTTAAGGAGTATCCTTGTGGTAGCATGGAGAATACTTTAGGTATTTGCCCAAGAGTGGTATAGCTGGGTCTTTGAGTAGAACAATTCCAAGTTTTATGAGAAAGAGCCAAATTGATTTGCTATGTGCTTGTAGGAGTTTGCATTCCCACCAGCAATGGAAGAGTGTTCCCCTTGCTCCTTATCCTGGCCAGCATGAGAAGTATCTCGAGCTATTGGTCTTACCCATTGTGACAAGTTTAAGAAGAAATCTCAAAGTAGTTTGGATTTACATTTTGCTGATGGCTGAGGATGTTGGACATTTCTAAATTAGTTCCTATCATTTCATATTAACTATTGAAAATTATGGATATATATGTTCAGACAAATTTGAGCACTAGAAATAGTTTTTACTATGTGTGTCAGATGTTTAATTGTCTCATTTCTTTCTCTTTGTGACAACACCTCACAACATCGTAACCTACTGCCTGCTAAAGATGGAGAAAATTATCATTAAAAGACCTTACTAATTTCCATTATCTGGACACTCTACAATTAGACTACATTAAAGGCTCTTTTAATATTTTGTAAAGCCTCTATAATCTTGAAAGTAAGGAAATTCTGTGTGAACAATGTGATATGTACTTTGTACCACTGTCTTATTTAGGTTTTGTTGCTGTGAGGAAACACTATGACCAAGAAAACTCTTCTAAAGGCAAACATTTAATTGGGGTTCATTTACAGTTTCAGAGGTTCTATCCATTATCATCATGGTAGGAAGCATGACATCATAGAGGAAGACTTGGTGGTGGAAGAGCCAAGAATTATAAATCTTGACCTAAAGGCAGCCAGAAGGAAACTACCTTCTGCAGGCAGTCAGAAGGAGACTGGAATTCCACGTTAGCCAGACTTGACCATTCATAAGAGACCTCAAAATTCCACCTCCATAGTGATGCACTTCCTCACTTCCTTTAACAAGGCCACTACTCCCAATAATGCTACTTCCTATGGGTCAAGCATATTCACACCACCATAAACATGCACTTCATTAAGAAGTTTAAATTCATAAGACATTGTATTTCAGTCTAGCAAGACTAGGCATACTCTATACAAATTAGACCACATTTCTTGACTATTTATTATTATATGTGAGGAATAACTTATTTTAATTATTCATATAATAATTTGCTCATGATAAATTGTGATCTTGATTTTGCACTCACTTATCAACATTATTTGGTCAGAGTTGCTTTGCTGTCGGTCATGTTTTTCTCATTATCAATTTCAGCTCCCATTGATGACCTATTAGGCCATCCTCTGCTATAGCTGTCTCCACTTACCAATGAGTTCCTCTCAGGAGACAGCTTTATCATGGCTCCTGCCAACAAAGCTCTTGTTAGCATTTGCACCAGTGTCTGCGGTTGGTTATTGTTTTTAATTTTCAAGATAATTGTTTTTCCCCATAAAAACAACTACTTAAAACATTATAGAACTTGGAATGTATAAACATCAAGACATTTAAAAAGCTCATTCTAAAAATTAACAGTCATTTGGACTTCCCCTCCTATTTGTAGCAGTTGTACAGCTTGGTCTTCATGTGGATTCCAAAGAATTCAAGCAGAGGCTAACCCAAAAGCTGTTGCCTACAGGAACATAGCATAGCATAGCAGCCCTCTGAGAATCTTATCTAGTAGCTGACCAAGACAGATACAGATACTCACATACCAACATTGGACAGGGGGCTGGAACCCTTTAGAGTCAGAAGTATAAAAATCCCTCAATGAGATGGCAACCTCACAAGATGATCAATAATGTCAACTAACCTGGAACTCTGGATGCTCCCAGAGACTGAGCCACCAACCCAAGAGCATACATGGGCTTATATGCAGACCCAGCACATATGTAATAAAGGAATGCTTTGTCTGGCATCAGTGGGAAAGGATGTGCCCATTCCTGTAGAGACTGGATTCACCAGAGTTTGGGTTATGAGGGGGATACACTCCAGAGATAAAGGGGAGGGGAAATGGGAGGAAGAAATCTGTGAGGAGGAACAGAGCAGCATTTGGGATATAAATAAAGAAATACATACATACACAAATAAAACAGTCTGAATTGAAAAATATAAGAAATATAATAGGAAATAAAGTTTATGATAATACGTCTATTGTGAAAAACAAGAGGTACAAAAAGGATTCAAGACTTTCTTTTGAAGGAAAGGGCTAACTAATACTAAAGGCCTCTTGAAAAACCATATCTAAAGAAGCTCTGAAAATGAATACACATATAAGCAGAATTAAAATGGAGTAATCATGTAAGATAAAAGCTAATAACCCTGCTACACATCGTGCTACCAAAAAAAAAATACCTGAAGTTCCTGGAATTGATTACAACTTTTTGCATCACTGGCTAAAATGGTTGCACATATCTCCAACAGCATTCCAGGCTATGCTCAATATTATTGATAATTATCTACAAACTGATAGTAAGACATTATCACTGATAGTAGCACAGAGGTTTGTCAGGAAACATGGATAAACGAAGCTGGTGCTCAATTAGAAGCTTCACCATGCTGATTAGCATTGTTTGTACTACAACTTACTATACATGCTATTGGAAAAGAAAAGTAAGTCCCACTCTCACCCCATTATAAACCCCAAATGAGATAAAATGGCAACCTGCCTGCAAGGTATGCCCATGTAATAATAACAGCACAATTAATATAGAGTGGCAAAAAGCTTTGTGATTGGATTTAAGGTCCACTCCACGCCTGACACTTTTGATGAGGCGTAGACCTGAGACTGCTTGGGTCATTGTCTTTATAGGAAACCCTACTATTATGATTATTATAAATCAGTAAAATAGCCACTCTGAGGAAATTCTCAGTGAAATAACTTGTGGACTTTTTTCCATGTGGATAGAGACTTGATAATCTTTGGAGCGTCTCACTTATCTCCACCCATACCAAAAAAAAAAAAAAGTTTATTTTAGGAAATTGCATGAAATGAAAAGGAACATGAAATTTAAAAATCCATTGGGAATTAAAATAGATTTATTTTGATGACTATTACTCTATTAAAATGGGTTGCCTTGTCCAGTGCGATATGAAGCTTTTTGTTTTCTTTTACAATATTTTATTTTGCCATGTTTGCTTGTTATCGCTTAGAAGCTTGTTTTTTCTTTTTTCCCAACTAATATTTAAATTTATTATTTTTTTAATTTTTATTTTACTTCTATTTATGCACTGTATATCCTGCTCACTGCCCCTTCCCTTATCTCTTAATCCTTCCTGCATTCCTCCCTTTTCCTCTGAGCATGTGGAGACCCTCTTGGTATCCCCCAACACTGGCACTTCAAGTCTCTGAGGGGCTAGGTGCTTCCTTTCCCACTGAGGTCAGACAAGATCATTCTAATTTTTCAGGATTCACATGAAGGTTGAGATGCACATCTGCTACTGTGTGCAGGGAGGCCTCAGTACAGCCCTTCTATGTTCTTTAGTCAGTGGTTAAGACTCTGAGAGCCACAGTGGTCTAGGGAGTTGACTCTGTTGGTCTTCCTGTAGACATTCTAGTACCTTCAGGGACCTCAATCCTTCCTCCTAATCTTCCAAAAGAGTCCTCAAGATCTGTCCATAGTTTGGCTATGGGTGTCTGTATCTGTCTAAGTCAGCTGCTGGGTGGAGCCTCTCAGAGGACATGTTCCTGTCTGTAAGTGTAACAGAGTATAATTAATAGTATCAGGAATTTGGGCTTGTCCATTGGAAGGGTCTCATGTTGGGCCGGACACGGGTTGGCCATTCCCTCAGTTTCTGCTCTATGCCCATGTCTGCATTTCTGGTAGAAAGGTTAAATTATGGGTTGAAGGTTCTGTGACTGGGTTGGTCCACATAGATTCCTGTCAGGTTACAGGAGGGGTCCTCTTCATATCCCCAATGTGGTGAGTCACAGATAAGATCACTCCCATTGATTGTTAGGGACCTTCCTTTTCCCAGGTTTCTGTCTCATTCTAGAGATGTCTCCAACCTCCTCACGTCTGTCAGTAGCAGATTTCCATTCATGTTCATGGTCATTTAGCTATATCTCCTTTCTTCCCCACATGTGCTCCTTAACTCCCACGCCCCACATTCCCATCTCCATCTCCCTCCTTTCCACTCTATTCATGTAGGCATCAAGTAAGACCAGCACTATTTTTTGGAGATTTTCCATTTTATGGCTTTGGCTTCTTTATCAAAAGTCAAGTGTCCATAGGGTGGGTTGTTTATTTCTGGGTCTTAGATTCAATTTCATTAATCGACTTGTCTGTATCTATACCAATATCATGCAGTTCTTATCACAGTTGCTCTGACAACTTGATGGCAAGGATGGTGATTCCTCCTGAAGTTCTTTTGTTGTTCAGGATTGTTTTGGCTATTCTGGGTTTTTTGCTCTTCCATACAAAGTTGAGAATTTCTTACTTTCCATTATGTGTTCACTGGATCTCTTTTAGTTGTCTTGTTGCTCTGGCTAGAACTTCAAGTACTATATTGCATAGATATGGAGAGGTCTGAGCCACACTGAATTGGCCCTGATTTTAGTGGACATGCTTTATTTTCTTTCCATTTAGTTTGATGTTGACTATTGGTATGCTGTATGTTGCTTTGATTGTGTTTAGGTATGTGCCCTGTATCTCTGGCTTGTTCTTTTATTAATAATCATTACATTTCTGATACTGGGGTTTGCAGAGACCTCCACACTATTACTCATTCTTTGTGTAATATTTGTACAGGGGCTATACTGTATTCTAAAGAGTTCCATAGTTCAAAGTTGTGGGAGGCCGGGCCCAGGGTGGGGCATCACCATGGAGACAGGGGCAGGATAAGTGGGATGAGGAACTGTGGAAGGGGGGATGAGGAGCGGGTAATGGCTCAACTGTAAAAAGATAAAAGTAATAATAAAAAATGTCACAATCAATTATGATCTTTTCAGTCATGACATGCTAATGATGAAACATGGATATAATCTAGAAGTTGGTTATTATTATATTAAGCAATTAAAAACACTTATAGTTTATGATAGTGTATTCTAAAAACAGAATACAGATTTGTTCATGTGTTCTGTCTTTAAAGAAAATATGAATAGCAAAATAAATTACTATCTATACATAATACATAATTGGCTTTGGATACTAAATGAGTGATTAAAAATTGCAAAGGTAATAGACATGCTTTGTTTTGAAAGATGACAAGTTTTAATAATTCTTCCTTGACATGAAAAATCTTAGGATTAAGAATAAAAGGAACTAGAACATGCAGTCATCTTTAAACATCCTAATAAAAGTCTGAAACATCTTTGTCATGGAAATTGCTCTAAAGCTACGATCTCTTCCCCAAAATGTTTTTAGCCTGATATAGAGGTTTGCTTACAAAGAATGCTGTACATAGACATTTTATAAAATTGCTTTGCAATTGTACTGTGAAAAATTACTTCTCATCACAATATTTCCAATAGCCATCGGAGATTTCTTTTCAAATTTATCTAAGCATACTCATATGGGCTTCATACGTAAAGCCTGTGAACTCATATAGCTAATCTTTCTGTTTGCTTGCCAAATGTCATAGAAATTGAAAATTCAGTCTTCTTTTTTTTTTATGTAAAACTTGGACCTTTTTAGGATGACACCATCTGCCAGAATATTGAATTAACTGAAGAAATAAGGAAAGGAAAAAAGAAACTATTGTCAGGGTCGGGGTGTGGAGGAATACTGAAGAGGATAATATAAGGGTATCAGTTTTCTAATTGGGGAATGGAATAAAAGAGGGCTAGGTATCTCATTATTGTAGGGGAAGGTAAATAAAGAAGGATAGTAAATACTAAGAATGTCTGAAAACATCATTAGGAATCATACTATTTACCTATAAATATATCTCTAATTCTGTGTACAGATATACATATTGTTTAAATAAAACATTCTTTCCTCTAAGAGCCAAGGACAAGCTAAGAGACTCCAACACAAGACATGAGAATTGCTTACTTCAATTCTTATTCAAAGTTTTATAAGAGACTCAAAATATTACAGACAATTATTATTTCCTATGGTTGTTCCTTACAGGCGAAAGGTAAGTTACTGTAGCTATAGATACCACCCAGTTCATGTGCAGGACTCAAAGATTCCTGAACTGAATTGATCTGAATTCTTCTTCCATGGTAACTAGCTTTTATAGTACCAGGAGGTACAATATACACTTCCAAAGTAAGGAATCAATTAGCAGTCTTACCCGTCTATGATATCTATGAACCTCATCTATGGTTAGCATTGTGCAGTATCTCTAATGTTGCAGTAGTAGCATAGATATAGATTTGAAGTAAGCAAAATTTCTCACTAAATGTACTTAAGGTCCACTTAACAAAAGGAAAATTGTATTTGTTACTGGAAGTCAAGCCAACTTGCTACAAAGAGTAAAATCATAGACTGTGCAGGAGAATTTACAACAAAACTGTACTTAACCTGTTTTGTTCTTATCTTTCACTAAATATCTGTCCTCACATCTATAGATAAGTGTTATCCTCGATCCTCACCAAAAACAGATGCGGAAGCAAAGAAAAAGAGAACAAACAAAACAAGAACAACAACAACAAAAAAGTTTGCAAAAGATGGAGACTCCTATTATGGAACATCACAACTAATCCAACTGCAGATCTGTGTAGACAATCCCAAGGGATACACCTACAAAACAACTGTCATAACTAAGGCTCAGGGAACATTTTGAAAGAGTGCAAAGGTAGATTGTAAGAGACAAAGGATTAGGGGTGGTTCCTGTGAGATTTTCGTTTCCTCAGAATGCCAGACACTATATCCATAAAGTCTCACCAACAAGATTTCCTAAGCATGAGATGAACAAGGACAACAACATTATACATGCAAAAGTGGTCAGGGGAAATACCAAGAGACAACAACTAAACACAAATAAACATGGGCAAGTAAGGGAAGCTGAAAGCTGGAGAAGCAGTGTTTTACAGTTAATGATATACACGTTTATCCAATACCAAATAGTAAGTCCTAAATCATAGAAAGCACCAACATTACACAGACAGGACAGAATATATTCAGGTATATTTGTATATGAACATACATACATATATGTAACAACAATTAATAACAAAAGAAGACAGGAATTTGAAAGAGAAAAAACATACATGGAAAATGTAATGGTTTGGAAGGAGAAAAAGGGAAGGACAAAATAATGCAAATATAATCTTAAAAATAAAAAAAAAGTGAGAACTAATGAATTATCCATTATTAAAATTTGACAAAATACATTAGACTTCTAAAATGTGATTTTTATATTTTTATCCCAAGAATTTTTATCTTCTAAGACATTGTAGATTTTTGCTGTAGGGACAAATGAGAAGGTCCCCTACTCCTACAAAGTTTTTTGTGCCTTAGGTCAAGGTATTAGCCTTATTTAAAAGGAATAATTTGCCTTTGATTACTTTTAGGAAATTATCATGTCTCTAGGTTTCAAAAATACTGAAAGAATTTTGCCTTTAGTCCAATTCTACAACCTCTAAGTTTTAAAAGTCAGAGAGCTTTTTTTTTTTTTTTTAATAAATTCATTTTCAGGGATTTAGCTGCTTTCATTTCCCTGGAGTAGCATACAGACCCAAAGGCATTTTTACATAACTTGCCACTTCTTCTATGTTGTTCACAATTTATATTACTTAGTGGGATAATAAATTTTAAAAGTGTATGTTATGTATCTACAATGTTAAACTTTTATTTTATTTCTCAAAACAAATTTGCTGATTTAAAGATGATTTCAAGTTATTGAATGGCCATTAGTTTATTTATTTCTGATTACCTTTAACCTTCTTATATTTAAATCATTCATACTCTATAGTATCTGTTTAATTATATTTATATTGTTACATAAACATTTAGTCTTAAAAAAAACAACATAAATTCCTGAAATACCTTATTTTTATTGTAAATAAAACAACAATTTCAACACTCACTAGTCTGGTAGTATACACTTCACCATTATCCTTTATGTGAATATTGAATTATACCATATAGTTTTTATGAGCATTTTGAGAATTTTAAAAATATTCATTTAATAAGAATACAAAAATATAATAATAAAAATTTGTAAAATATTTGAAATTTAAACCCAACTTTAGAATATGTAAATGTATACATAATGGTAAAGGCAAAGATATATATTTATTTTCCACCGCAAATATACTTAATAATTACTTTTATATCACAATACTCGATTACTTAACTTGGAATATGTGAGCATTTGTTGCTTCCTTATGTTTTCTAATTTTACTAATTTTATAGTTATTTCAGTGTATGGTAAATTTAACAAGTTTTTTTCATTTTAATTTTCATTGTGTTTTCCTGAATGTATGAATGAAAGCTTCATGTGTGCTTGATGCTAACAGAGGTCACAAGAAGCCTTTGGATTCTCCAGAAAGAAAGTGACAGGTGAGTAAGATAAGGGACTAGGACCAAATCTAACTACTATACAATAGTCACAGTGCTCTTAAACACTTAGCTATCTCTTCTGCCCTTATCATCTTTCCTTAGCACATATTAATTCATCAATATGAAAGTATATTGGCTATATTTTATTTAGTTTTGAAATATAATAGTTTGAATATTTAGCACAATACTTGTAAAAACAATACAGATCATTCATATTCAACCATGAATAATATATTTTATCATAATGGGAAATAATAAATATATGACAGTTCAATTTAGTATTGTTTTATACAGAAATATATGTACAGTATATAGATTTGGGGAGGTTTTTCAAGCTTAATTTAGGGGCTTGTGAGTGATTATGATTTCATAGGCAAAGCAATCATCCTATGAAACCCCGCAGTCATTTCCTAACACCAAGCCTTAGTGCAGATTTCTGCACCACTATCATTTACATTTTCAGTATTACATGCATAACAAAAATTTCTATGTAGCCCTTTGTGATAACATTTGAGTTTTTACTGATCATTAAATCAGTGAGAATTGAAAACGCTAAAATTAGTATCAGCCAGTTCTTCTTGATTTATTTGTACAGTAATAGAATTCCATGATGTTTCTCTCAATAGAAGACACTTCATCTATGCATTCAGTAAACAAGAACTCTGAGCCATTTACAGTTTGGATATAGTACAATAATATTATTTTATGCACATAGACTATTTTCTTTCCATAAATATTTTGTTCATAATTTTCAAATTTCTTAGTAATTTTCCATAAATGTTTATAATCAAATTCTATCTTTTAGTAAATACACCAAAATTTCTTTCTTAAATATTATTTGTATGTATTGTAAATATTAGATAATAATTGGTTTATTTTGTAGATTTGCGTAATAAGAACGTTTGTGTCTGTTACATGAATATATGTGCACATCAATGCACACACATATGTATACACACAAAATAAAATTATTATATAGGATAGCATCAACATGTATACTTTGCATAGATTACAGTATATAAAGAGTAATGCTTATATATATGTAATGCATTTTTTTCTTTGGTTAGCTACTGACAAATTCATTCTTTTAATTATTGATAATATTCTTTGTACTTTGATCTAGATGTTCCTTATCAAACTATGAGTCATAAACAAGAAAAAATTATATATATATGTGTGTGTGTTGTATATGTCATGTATATGTATATGTACATATTATAGCATTTATAATTTCTATTACATATATTATTGTTAATATATATGATGTGTATAATATATATTAATCATATTATATGTGTAAATTCTATTGCACATCATTTATTTGTCATAATAGATACATGTCCTATACATAAAACATTTATTTTAAGACTTAGTAATATAATACTATAACTTAACCCCAATTAGGAAGAATTGCTATAGATTTTATTTTATTTTTTTATTTTATATATATGAATATACTGTAGTTGTTTTGAGACACACAAGAAGAGGGAAATGGATCCCATTAGAGATAGTTGTGAGCCACCATGTGGTTGCTGGGAATTGAACTCAGGACCTCTGGAGGAGCAGCCAGTGCTCTAAACCACTGAGCCAACTCTCCAGCTGTGTAGTTTTTATTTTTTATATCCTGATTCCTTGAACAAAAGCTTGCCTGAGGTACTGAATGATCTGATAAATGTTACATAATAAGAAACTAAACTATTTAATATTTTAAATATTTTAAAACATTTGCATTATATTCACAATACAACACTATTTGTGTGAAATCACATTATTTAATCTATTGGTATAAAAATAGATATTTTCATAATACACAATGTTTTCTTTTGAATTCCCAGTGTGATTATCATTATTGACTCTTAAGCAGAAATCAGTTTACTTTGAAGGGTGTCAATGAGCTCCTCAACTGTATTACTCAATTTGAATGAAATGCTCTTTTTTTTCCCAATGTTTATGTTATTATTACCTTTGAAGGATGTCATGAATAAATAGTGTCCTGAGTGCATGAGAATAAAAATGCATCCATTGAGTACCATTTGTTATTTGTAATGTTATAGATTTACTTGCATCGTTTTAGAAATGCAAGCAGTGTAAGACGAGAGAATCAAGATGTGAGCAAAATACATTCATTTGCAAACAGCTATAATTACTTTAGTCCAATAGTGTTTTAGTAATTGTAACAAAAATAATAGAGATATAACATGCTGTTTAAGTATCACCTTCCCTAATAGATATATGAAATTGTGAAAAAAAAAAAAAGGTTTTATCTAAAAGCTTCCGTTAGCATGCAATGCTTTTAAGAATAACTATTTTTTTTGCATGTTTAATGATTATTAACATACCTTGGGATAGAAAATGTTATATATTTTGGTACATACAATGATTTTAAATTTACTAATGTCAATTTTCCAGATTTAATGTTGAAACATGCATATGTAATTTATAAACAGAAAAGAAGTTGCCGCCGTCTAAGAAATTAAATGCACAAACTTCTTTTAATTTTCTTCTAAGCAATGATTTCTACTAAATAATGTGTAGAAAATTGGTTCTTTCTACTAGTTATCAAGAAATAACCAAAAATTATCAAATATCAAAATGCAATATTATTTAACATCAATGGGTCATACTCCAAACAAATGCATAAAAATAAGCAAAGGACTTGTTGGGAAGTTTTTCTTATACTAGGGAAAAAAGATGACATAAGGTAATAAGAGTGAGAAATATTAAAATTCATGGAAAATATTTATTAAAATAATATCGAAATGTTTAAAAAGAACTCACTCAAATAATCAAATGGATGAAATAAAATATATTTTTTTTAAAAGTTCTTAGGACACAACCTATAAAATTGGTGGCATCCAGTAATTAAGACACTAATATGAATTGTTATATCAATGAATCTTTACATCACAAAACAGAAAGACTTTAAGTAAAATACTATCATTATCAAAAATATAAATTTCAATATTATCAGAAACAATTGAATAATAAAAGCCTATAAATCATTGTAATAGATTTCTGATATTTTTCACAATAAAATAATCAATGATATTAACACCAGCTTTTGAGATAAAATACGTTAAATTGATAATTTCTTGCCAGGAAGGAGAACATGATACAGTGTACTAAAAATAGAATTATAATTATTTTATATATCTCTAAATATTTAATGAAGAATCACTATTATGTATTTACATAAATGGAATAAACTTTTTTTTTATTGGCTATTTTATTTATGTACATTTCAAATGTGGTCTCCCTTTGGCTTCCCCTCTGCAAACTCATTTTCCTATCCCTTCTCTCCTCTGCTTCAATGAGGATGTTCCCCCCACCCACCCACGCACATCTGCCTCACCACCCTGGCATTCCACTAAGCTGTGGCACTGAGCCTCCACAGGACTAAGGGCCTCACTTCCCATTGATCCCAGATAAGGCAATCCTCTCCAACAGATACACATGTTCCCTGCCAACCATCTCATTGAACACAGAGACTCCAATGGAGAAGTTAGGGAAAGGACAGAAGGACCTTGCAGCCCCATGGAAGGAACAATATCAACCAACCAGATCTGTCAGAGCTCCCAGGGACTAAACTACCAACCAAAGAGTAAACATAGAGGGACCCATGGCTCCAACCACATTTGTAGCAGAGGAAATAAACTTTTCTAAGATACATCTTTGCACTTTGTGTGCTGCAGCACAGTTTTCAATGGAAGACAAATAGAAACAGGACTATTGCCATCAACTTAGGAACGTATGAGAACATTTTTAGACTTAGACATAGAATACAATTAATCACAACATGAATAAAATACAAATTTTGTAGCAAAATGGATTATACAGGAGATTGCCCAGATTCTCAAAACTAAATATGAATAAATAAAAATAAATAAATATGGGTTAGCCATGGGTATGTGCACATAACTAGTACTACTTATAGTATTAAAAGGAACCAGATATAGAATAATATTTATACATATGAAAACTTAGAAAAGAACATTATTTCAATAAATAGTGATAATAATCTGGAATGTTGAGATGTGAAAATAGTATTCGAATATTTAGAAAATTCTCAAACATATTTTAAAGGATTCACACAAAATGGTTGAAAAAAACTTACATGTTAAGAAATTCTCCATCTCCCTTTGAAAAGAACAATGATAGCAAAACTTCAACATTTGGGGGTTCTTAAGAAATTAAAAATTAGAAGAAAAATATATATTGGGGCCAGTCTGGGATAATAAATTCTAGGCCATCACCTGTTGCAGACATAGACTACCATTTATTAACCAACCAACCAACAAAAACCAGAACCAAACAACCAATCCGACAAACAAAACAACAAAGTATTAGATAATATAACAACATTTTGCATGATTTTGAAAATGTTAACTATATTTTGTCATAGTTTCTCGTCCAAAAAAAAAAAAAAAAAAAGAATAATTGAATTTACCTTCTCCCCTCCAGGTACCAGAATTATGATTTAACTTGTTTATCAGTAAAATTAGTCAGAAGTCAGCAGGGTACCACTTGTGATTTTAGCACTTCTATGACTTTGAGTGCTTCACTTCCCACCTGCCATCTCACCTGGTGTAGTGCACTCACCAGCAAGCCTTTTCAAATTAGGAAAGGATGAGAGGTTCATGGAAAGCCATGCCAACTGTGCTGAAGCCAGCAGATGCAGCGTGCTGCTGCACAACAGATGTGGGTTGAAAAGTAGTCATTCTGCCAACACCAAACGCCATGGACACTTTGTAGAAAAATGAAATGCAGTTTGCAGTCACTGAATAAAGGAATTACTGACAATGGGTATTCTTTTGGAAAAAAGGAAGTATTAATAATACAAATCAAATATGTTTTTTTTCATAAACCAGTTGAACTAAGGGAAATACTGTCAGTCAAATCTGTTAGAATTCTGAAATCTACTAAAATGTATAGGAACATGTATTTGACCCTGCTTTTCAAATATGTCTTAATTCATCTTTGAAATGCAGCAGAGATGAATACCATATGCAATAAGCGCTGCAAAAACCATCCTCACAGGAAGATATCTCATAAATATCAAAATAGACAAGATATCTAGATGAGGAAAGTATGAATTTACCAAAAGGATATTGTCATATTTGTTTCTTGCCCTTTTCAAAGAGGAAAGCGGATAAGAGAAATGTAAGAGAATCAAAGGAGGAAAATGAAATCACAATGAATGGAGCAATGCGACATGAACTGGTCAAATTGCTGATTTAAAATAGCAGTTTCTTATTACTAATCTGATTTCTGTCATAATTAAGCAAATAAGACAATATGGAGAGATTTGTCCTCTGGCTGTGTTCTTTAAATCTCAGTAACACATCACAGGTCATTGATTGACAAACCCATAGTGCACATGAATGAGAGAGAAGTGATCATATCTAGTAATAAGTGGACCAGCAGACACAACTGTCTACATCTCTCTTGATTATCTTGGTTTTCCTTGTTTGTATATTTACAGAAGGCAGGGAACATAGAAGAACATTAAAAGCACTGTATGTCTTCTTACTATGAATTGCTATGGAATGAAAGATTATCATAGGATGGCTTATTACAGGAGGCCTCTAAGATTTCTAATGTATGGCTGAAGTAGTCCATCTTTAATGAAGATATAAAAATACCTAAGAAAATCATTATTAATCAAATAAATCTCTTCATATGTTTTTCTTATTAGTCAACTACCCTCTGAAGGAGAAAGAATTCAGAAAAAAGACAAACTCAGAAAAAATATGAATTAGTGAATTGTTTTGAAGTGAATTTGTTAGTTTGAATTAGGATGGCACCCACTGGTCACATATTTGAATGACTGCTTAGTCCTCAGCTGGTGGAACTACTTAGGAAAGATCAGGAACTGTCATCATTTTAAAACTAAATGTTTTAAATAATTTTATTAATTATTATTTTTTCTTAACTAATTTTCCTAATAATTAGCCATTTGAAGTACAGTGTAATCTCATATAACCTTAAACAAATAATGTTATTGATGTTTTAAAAGTTGAAGAATTGATATATTTTATATATACATATATAAATATATATAAATTCCTTCATTCATTTATATTCCAGTCTTTGCCCCCTTTCAGTCACCCCTCCCAGCTTTCTTTGTCATATTCCTCCACCCCTTTCCTCCTAGAGTATGCTCTCACCCCACCCAGACCTCCTTCTTCCCTGGGGCCTCAAGGCTCTCAAGGATTAAGCTCATCTTCTAACACTGATGCCTAACCAGGCAGACCTCCACTACATTTGTGCCAGTGGCCTCAGACCAGCCATTGTATACTACAGGCCGCTGGCTCAGAGTCTGGGAGCTCCCTAGGGTCTGGGTTAGTTTAGATTGCTGGTCTTCCTATGGGGTTGCTCTCCCTTTCAGCTTCATCAATCCTTCCTCTAATTCAACAATAGGTGCCCCTGACTTTAGTCCAATGGTTGAGTGTAAGTACCTGTCACTGTCTCAGTCAGTGCTGGTAGGGCCTCTGTGAGGACAACCATGCCAGGCTCCCTTTTGTAAGCACATCATAGCATCAGTAATAGTCAGGCCTTGGTGTCCTGCCATGAGATGGATCCCAAGTTGGACCCGTCAGTGGACCTACTTTCCTTCTCTCTCTTTTCCATGTTTGTCCCTGCAGTTCTTTTAGACAGGAACCATTCTCCGTGAGGAATTTTTACTGTGATTTAGTAACACTGTCTTTCCATTTAAGACCCTGTCTATCTAGTGGAGGTGAACTCTTCTAGTTCCCAGTGTTGGGCATTTTGACTAAAGTCAGCCCCAGTGGGTCCTAAGAGTGTCTCACCTCCCGGGTCTCTGGTACTCTCTAGAGGGTCCCCCTCCACCACTCACATTCCTCAAGGCTTCTTATCTCCATTTATTCTCTTGGCCAGTCTCCCCTATATCTAATCCTGTACTCCTTTTCCCCTCCCTCTCTCCACTCCAACCCATGTCTCTCCCTCCCTCTGCCTCCTGCGATTGTCTTCTTCCCACTTCTAAGTGGGATTGAAGCCTCTATATTTGGACATTTCTACTTGTTAGACTTCTTACAATCTGTAGGTTGTATCCCAGGTATTCTGTATATTCTTGGCTTATACCCACTAACAGTGAGTACATACCATGTATGTCCTTGTGGGTCTGAGTAACCCAGCCAGGATATTTTCTAGTTCCATTCATTTACCTGCAAAATTCATGATGTTCTCATTTTAAATAGCTGAATAGTATTCCATTTTGTTAAGGAACCATATTTTCTGTATCCATTCTTCAGTTGAGGAACATTTTTTTCCAGCTTCTGGCTGTTACAAATAAGGCTACAATGAACATGTGTCCTTATAGTATTTTGGGACATTTTTTGAATATATGCCCAAGAGTGGTATAGCTTGGTCTTCAGCTAGAACTATATCCAATTTTCTGAGAAAATGTTAGATTAATTTCCAGAGTTTTCAATACCACCAGCAATGGAGGAATGTTCCTTTTTCCACATCCTGGCCAGCATGTATTGTCACCTGAGTTTTTTATCACTGGTGTGAGGTAAAATCTCAGGGTCATTTTGATTGCATTTTTCTGATGACTAAGGACTTTGAACATTTCTTTAAGTGATTCTCAGCCATTCGAGATTCTTATGTTGTGAATTCTCTGTTTAGCTCTCTACCCCATTCCTGACCCTCTTGGCCCTCTGAGCTCCTCCCTTAACCCCCATACATGACTGCTACCTTTTCCCTCCCCCCCCCCGCTCTACCACCCATGTCCATTTCTCCCTCTGCCTCTCATGATTATTTTGTTCCCCCTTATAAGTAGAATTGAAACATCATCACTTGGGACTTCCTTCTTGTTAAACTTCTTATGGTCTGTGGGTTATATCCTAGGTATTCTGTACTTTTGGCTAATATTCACTTATCTGTGAAAACACAGCACACGTGTCCTTTTCGATCTGGATTATGTCACTCAGAATATTTGGTAGTTCCATGCATTTGACTGATAACTCCATGATACACTAATTTTTAATAGCTAAATGGTATTCCATTGTGTAAATGAATCATATTTCTTTATCCATTCCTCAGTTGAGGTACATCTGAGTTATTTTTAACCTCTGTCTATTACAAATAAGGATGATATGAACATAGTGAAGCTTGTGTCTTTGTGATATTTTAGAGCATCTTTTGTGTAAATACACAGGAGTGGTATAGCTGGTTCTTCATATAGAAGTATTTACACTTTTCTGTGGCGCCTCCAGATTGATTTTCATGGTTGTACCAGTTTGAATACCACCCACAATGGAGGAGTGTTCTTATTTCTCAACATCTTCACCAGTATTTGCTGTCATTTGAGTTTTTGATCTTAGTCAGTCTGATTGCTCTAAGATGGAAACTTGGGGTCTTTTTGATTTGTGTAACCATGATGACTAAAGATGTTGAATATTCCAACTGATTCTTGGTTATTTGAAATTCCTCAGTTGAGAATTCTCAGTTTCACTTCGTAGCCCATTTATTAATTGTGCTATTTGGTTTCTTGGAGTATAACTTTTTGAGTTCTTTGTATATTTGAAATATTAGACCTCTATTTGATATGTGATTAGTAAAATTATTTTCCCAATCTGTAGGTTGTCCCGCGCTATCGCCTCACCATCAAGAACGCACATGGATACCAGGATCCTTCTGCAGCACAGCATTTATTGCATCTTGAAGAGGAAGACCACGAGGCCCCGCGAGTGACTCCCTATATAGTCCCCAAGGCTGCTTGTCCACGTCTAATTGGTTGCTTACTCATGTTCTCACTGTTACGCCCTAGGGCGGGCAAAGACTTGGCGTGAAACCCATTTGCACCTGTGCACATTGGTTGTTTACCCGAAATACACGGGTGGTGGCCAGTGGCAGCCAGCGCCATCTTGTAATGGCATTACATGGCTTCCCACAGGCCAATGCACTTGAAGCTTTTTTGCACTTTCTCTTCTATTTGATTCAGTGTATCAGATTTTATGCTGACATCCTAGATCCACTTGGACATGAATGGCCATCCTTCAGTCTTGTGCAGGATGATTAATATAAATCAATTTGCATTCTTATACATGTAGAATTCCTGTTACTCCATCACCATTTGTCAAAGATAGTTTTTAATCCACTGTATGATTTTTGGCTTCTTTGTCAAAGATCAAGTGTCCACGTATTATGTTGGCTTCTTTCTCTCTCTCTGTTTTTTAATTATAGGTATTTATTTTATTTACATTTTATGTTATTCCCTTTCCTCAATTCCTCTGTGTAAACTCCCATCTCATCCCTCCAGCCCCTGCTCACCAACTCACCCACTCCTACTTCCCTGTCCTGGCATTCCCCTACACTGGGGCATCAAGCCTTCACATGACCAACGGCCTCTCCTCCTATTGAGGACTGACAAGGCCATCCTCCACTACACATGTGGCTGGAGCCATGGGTCCCTCCATGTGTACTCTTTGTTTGGTCCCTGGGAGTTCTGGGAGTACTTGTTGGTTCATATTGTTGTTCAATCTATGGGCCTGCAAAGCCCTTCAGTTCCTTGGGTCTTTTCTCTAGCTCCTTCATTGGGGACCCTGTGCTCAGTCCAATGGATGGCTGTGAGCATCCACCTCTGTATTTGTCAGGCCCTAGCAGAGCCTCTCTGGAGACAGCTCTAATCAGGCTCCTGTCAGCAAGCACTTATTGGCATCCACAATAGTGTCTGGGGTTGGTAACTGTATAAAGGATGGATCTCCAGGTGGGAAAGTCTCTGGATGGCCTTCCCTTCAGTCTCTGCTCCACACTTCTTTTCTGTATATCCTCCAGTGGGTATTTGTTCACCCATCTAAGGAGGACCAAAGTATACACACTTTGGTCTTCTTTCTTCTTGAGCTTCATGTGGTCTGTGAATTGTATATTGGGTATTCTGAGATTCTAGGCTAATATCCACTTATCAGTGAGTGCATATCATGTGTGTTCTTTTGTGATTGGGTTACCTGACTCAGGATGATATTTTCTAGTTTCAACCATTTACCTAAGAATTTCTTAAAATCGTTTTTAATGGCTGAGTAATTCTCCATTGTATAAATGTACCACATTTTCTGTATCCATTCCTCTGTTCAGGGACATCTGGGTTCTTTCCAGCATCTTGCTATTATAAATAGGGCTGCTATGAACATAGTGGAGCATGTGTCCTTATTGCATGTTGGAACATCTTCTGGGTATATGCCCAGAAGTGGTGTAGCTGGGTCCTCAGGTAGTACTATGTCCTATTTTCTGAGGAACTGCCAAAATTATCTCCAGAGTGGTTTGCCAGCTTGCAATTCCACCAGCAGTGTGATTCTCCACATCTTCTCCAGCATCTACTGTAACCTGAGTTTTGGATCTTAGCCATTCTGACTAGTGTGAGGTGCAATCTCCATGTCCTTTTGATTTGAATTTCCCTGATGACTAAGGATGCTGAACATTTCTTTATGTACTTCTAGGAAATTTGTTATTCTTCGGTTGAAAATTCTTTCTTTAGCTTCATATCCCATTTTAAATAGGATTATTTGGTTCTCTGGACTCTAACTTCTAGAGTTCTTTGTATATATTTAATATTAGCACTCTATCGGACGTAGGATTGTTAAAGATCTACAAATCAGAGGCCTTCCTCTATCCAAAGGATAAATAGTCTGAGAAAGAAATTAGGGAAGCAACACCCATCTTCAGACACCAAACCCTGATAGTATTACTGATGCCATTTTGTGCTTGCAGACAGGAGCCTGACATTGCTATCCTCTTAGAAGCTTTACCAGTAACTTTCTGAGACAGATACAGATACTTATACAGCCAAACACTGGACTGATGTTGGTGACCCCTATGAAAGAGTTAGTGGAAGGTTTAAAAGAGATGAAGCAAACTCCCTAGGAATAACAGCGGTATCAACTAAACCAGACCCCTCAGAGTTCCCAAAGACTAAGCCACCAACCAAATGGTATGCATTTATTGGCAGTGGCCCCTGGCTTCAGTGGGAGATGATATGTCTAATCCTGTACATATATGATGCCCAATGGAAATGGGGATGCTTTGGAACTTTGGGGTGATTGGGAATGTGGAAGAGAACTCTCTCAGGGTTAAATGGGAGGGAGAATGGGGTGAAGAACTTTGGAAGAGGGGACTTGGAAGAGGGGGCAACATGTGGAATGTAAATACATATTTTTTTTAAAAAGAAAGAAAACAACCAAACCAAAACAACAACAACAACAACAACAACAACAACAAAACAAAAAATAATAAGAACCTAAACTTCTAGTTAGAATTCTAGTATCTTCTGTATATTGAATTACCTCTCTCTGCCATCACACTAATTTGTAGTTATGGAAAACTGTGTACTTGTTCAGCCACCAAGCTAAGACCAAATACAAGAGGTCAGCATCACATAATTCACTTAAAGACACATTCCTAAGAATTTAATGTAATCCCACAAGTATGTATCCATGGCATAATTTAACATCTCTTTCTTAATTGTTCTTCCTACTTCATTTAGCCTTTTAATTTTTCTTTGCATGACATTCAAGAAAGTAAGTGCAGTTCGATTAATTGCCTACTTTTCTATATCTTTTTTTTTATACCTATGGACTATTAACATTTTTATAGTACAGATAACTTTCTGGCATTTCTTATCTCAAACACATTAAGAATAGAGAGCAACTTAGTTGAAACTTTAAATATTGGTTAACTATTCTTTTAACGTTAATATCCATATCAGCATAGACAGATGCTACCATCTGTTTTTAAAACCCTTAGGAACATATAAGCTAGGATTTAACTATAAACAGAAAACAGCATTTGTTCCACATTAAAGAGAAGGGACACTGATGTAAGTAAATTTACAATTTGCCAACAGTCCTCCAATTAAATCACTGTCAATCAAAATTGGTTCTGGACATTCTAAAGTTTGAAAAATAAATAACTACATTGGAAGCTCACTTTGCAGTATTTTGTCTTTATATTCAAATATGAGTAATTATTTCCATGCATCTATCTTTCTTCAATAATGAAACTACAGTTTGCCATTCTATATTTCCCTTTCAGTTCATCTTTTCACCATTTATATTACCTTATGGGATTTTATAGAACTGTCCAGTGCCCTCAGATATATAGTAGTATGTAGCCCTGGCTGTCCTGGAACTCACTCTGTAGACCAGGCTGGCCTCGAACTCAGAAATCTGCCTGCCTCTGCCTCCCGAGTGCTGGGATTAAAGGCGTGCACCACCACGCCCGTCTAATCTGAACTTTTCTATTTCTACATTAATAAAATCTTTTTGTTTGTGACTAAGTCACTTCACTCTCCATATCATATTCCTTCCTAACCACTAAAAAACTGAGGAATATAACAGAAGAACAGTGAAGGATTGTAAAAGCCATAGATCAAAAAGGATTAGATTAAAATATTATATATTTAATATGAAATGACTCCCATGCATTTGAACCCACAGAAACTCTTATTGCTTCAATAAGACCTGAATGTGAAATAGTCAATATTCTATCATAGAAGACAGAAGGCCTCATAATTCTAACTAAGGAGGGATTGAAGATGTAACCTTGCTCATTTATCACGCTACAACTACTGACTCTACCCACACTGAATATGTGAGCAGCAAAAATTGTAATCCATGTTTTTGGTTTTTTATTGTCATTTTTTAAAATAGCTTTAGAGCTTTATTGTAGAAAGGCAGGGGGAAAGAGAGAAGGTAGAAAGAGGGAGAGAGAGGTCGGTCATGGCCCCGTGGAGAGAGGGGGGAAGAGAGACAGAGCTGTCATTTTATTTTTAAAGAAGTCACAATTTTGAAGTAGGGTAGGATGTCAAGATTAGGTATAAATCTAAAATTGTACTTAAATTATGCTGATGATTCTTCATTTACTAAAAGTAGTATTTTACATTTTTCATGATTCATTAGACAAATAGCATTGTGTCTATTGATTATACATCTATCACTGGAGTAGTTTCATATCTCCCTAGAAGGAACATTCAAGAAAAAAAAATTATATGTGAAATAGTGGAGAGATGTGTATTTTCATTTAAGGCAAAGTGTATGAGTTTAATGTTTTAAATAAAAACAAGAATAGAGGATATCAATATAATTTGTTAAAAGAAATAGAACATGAAAGCAACTGAATTTCACATGAAATTTATATCTCTACTAGATTTATTTTAGGAGATAATTAGTGAATATTCATTTTCATAAGGACATAGTGATAGAGATATTCATAAGTTCCAATTGTGTTATTAACTCTAATGCAAACCAATAAAAATGTCTCAGCTATAAACATACAATGCCATTACAATATTAATGATTCCAGAAACACAGAGACTTTAATGCTCTAGTAACAGTTTTTGTTATTTATTTTGTTGTCAAATATAGACATATATTTGACACATATATAGCAGACATAGTTTCATACTTAATATTGTAGCATGCCTCTGAAAACCATGTTCTTAATACATTTTGAACCAATACTGATAGGAGTCCTCCAAGAAATTAAAATATTAAATATTAAACTATTAAGTAATATTGATACACTAGCACTCTCAAGTAGTCATTCTTTTTTGAAATATAGTACAGAAAGACAATTTTCAGAGAATGAAAACAAAGGTCATCAGGATGCAAAGTGAGCATAAGATTATGGCAGGTTTTTTAGTTCCTGTTTAAGTCCTTCAGGAAGTCTGGCTTTTGCTAAGTGTATTCATTTTCTTTCAGAAGAATATCCTCTTTCACAGACAGGTCTATTGTTTACTTTAGTAGATATGGGATTTGCAAAAAAATTTCTTGTTTCTCTTGTTTTTAATTTCCTGCTGCTCTGCACCAACTGTGTACCAGAGGCCATGTTAGTATGTGAATGAAATCACTTTTAACACTTGGTGACTTGGATGGCACTATCTTAATATATAATTCTGTAGACAACAGTGATTTTTCTCTCAATGTGTGACATAATCACTAAGCTTGCATATGAAGCTGAAGAACCTACACATATCTTCTGCTTTGGAGATATTGTTATTGCCTATTTGGTATATCTTTTCATAAACACAATACTTCTAAAACAAATTATCCATATGGTCAGAATAAAGAGTTACACTTTCTAGATAACATTATAAGGATGAACATAGAGGACATTGAAGTTTATAAGATTTAATAATTTTTCACTAAAATTAATAATTAATGTTTATTTATGTATATGTCTTGACCATAGCTCAGAAAAATTACTATACATGTACTGGCTAGCTTTGTGTCAACTTGACATAGCTGGAGTTATCACAGAGAAAGGAGCTTTAGTTGGGGAAATGCCCCCATGAGATCCAGCTATGGGGCATTTCCTCAATTAGTGATCAAGGGGAAGAGGTCCCTTGTTGGAGGTGCCATCTCTGGGTTGGTAGTCTTGGATTCTATAAGAGAGCAGGCTGAGCAAGCCAGGGGAAGCAAGCCAGTAAAGAACATCCCTCCATGGCTTCTGCATCAGCTCCTGCTTTCTGACCTGCTTGAGTTCCAGTCCTGCATCCTTTGGTGATCAAAAGCAGTTTGGAAACGTAAGCCAAATAAACCCTTTCCTCCCCAACTTGCTTCTTGGTCATGATGTTTTGTCCAGGAATAGAAACCCTGACTATGACAATACATTTTCAATTTTCTTTAAAATTCATATATTATGAAATCCATCCTCAAAACTTAATAGTATGATCCATTTAACTATATGAACACTGTTTTTCAAAGCTCTCCAGAAACTTCTCATTTGCATGTCTGGAATTCTACATTGATTGAATAATGTCTCCACATTTTATCTTCCCTCAAGGATTTGGAAATGATTACTGCACTGATTTTATGATTCCGGCCCTTTGGATATACAATGTCCTTGTATCTATATTATAACATGGTGAATATTCTCATGTTTTAAAGGCTGAGTAATATTTTTTGAATACCTATATGTAGCATATTTTCTCCATAAAGCCATCTTTGGACATTTAGTTGCTTTCTATGGCATAGATATTTTCAAATATGCTACACTGGCTATGTGTGAAAATGTTTGGAGACTTGTCACTCAATTACTTTAGGTAAATATGACAGCTCTAATTTTACCTTCTCAATTATTTTGATGGTGATTTCCATAGTTGGTATACCAGTTAACATCCCTTCAAGCATTATACTAATGGTAATAATTAGTAACTCTTAAGATTTGTTAGTATTTACTATAGTCATTATATATATATATATATGTATATATATACATATATATATATCTATATATCTGAGTTTTTGTCTGCATTGCCCTAATAATACAATTTCACATTTCAAAATCACTTGCACTCTCACAATTGAAATTTAATTATCCAGCCGGATAGTGGTGGCACATGCCTGTAATTCCAGCACTTGGGAGGCAGAGGCAGGCAGATTTCTGAGTTCAAGGCCAGCCTGGTCTACAGAGTGAGTTCCAGGACAGCCAGGACTGCACGGAGAAACCCTTTCTTGAAAAACAAAAACAAACAAACAAAAAACAAACAAAAAACAACAAAAAAGAAATTTAATTGTCTACCCACATAATTCACACAACTGAAAATCATATTGTAAGATGAATACATATATTTAAAATTTTATTTAAAAATACATATATAAAAATTGAGTTATCATTAGTAGACAGTATACAAATAATTTTGATATTTTTCATTGTTTACATACTATGTGATTTGTTTCTTTATACCACTAGATATTTTAGTTGACATATTATCTTCTCCTATTTCTGCTTCTCCTAGTAGTGTGATCCTGATTACCACCAATATTTTAATACTGAGATAAATGTATTAAACTTTTTGTTGATTTCAAAATTTTCATAGCTTTTGTTTAGGTTGATCAATTTTGAATTTACCTATGTATTTGTTCAGATGTGCTTGACTATTTTATCATTTTCTTATAATCAAATATTATGGTATTATCTAATGTTCTTGACTAATTTTGAATAACAAGATTACCTCATTCCTAAATGTTCCATTACTGTTAGACTATGGAATTATCTGTTCTAGAATTATATTTTTTTTTCTCTACAATAGACCGCACTTTAGTAATTACTTTTCTGTTGCTCTAAAACATGGTAATATACAGAAAAAGATATTTATTTGGTATTACAATTCCAGAGAGATGAATCCAGCATGAATGAGTCCAGTAACAGTAGCTGGCAAAAATGGTGCCAGTATCATTTGAGAACTCACAACTGTAATCACATTCAGGAAGCAATGATGGCAAACTCACATTGTTGTGAGCCTTTTAAACCCTTAAAGTACTTGTCTAGGTATCTACTATTTCCTCTTCCTAACTTTTCCCGAACAGCATCACCAATTTGGGACAAATTATTCATATTCCATAGACTATGTGGGATATCTCACTAAGATCATCATCACTCCTTATAGTGAAATCAGTTCTCTAAATTATAATTAATTATATTCTAATACATTTAGCAAATATATTTTATAAGTTCTTTAGTGAAATATCAGTTTCATTTTCTACACTTTTAGTCTTTCACAATGCTCCAGAGATAGACTACAATACTAATAAAGAACATGATATAAATAAAGTTTTCATATATCTACATTCCATAGTTTTGGTCTAGTTTTATTACTATAATATGATAAGGTGCAATATGATCCTTCTTAAGGGGAGGCT
Source organism: Mus pahari (assembly GCF_900095145.1). Lineage (NCBI taxonomy): Eukaryota > Metazoa > Chordata > Mammalia > Rodentia > Muridae > Mus > Mus pahari. The sequence goes on from NC_034600.1 coordinate 63,348,493, forward strand.
CCAAGGCCTGACACTATTACTGATGCTATGGTGTGCTTACAGACAAGGTGGCCCTCAGAAAAACCCAACAAACAGCTGAACAAGACAGACTCAAATTCTTACACCCAACAGATGGACTGAAGTCAGGGACCCCTGTGGTTGAATTAGGGAAAGGCTATCTGAGGAGAAGAGTAACCCCATGGGAAGAACAGCAGTCTCAACTAACCTGGACCTCTGAGATCTCTCAGACACAGAGCCAACAGGCAGCATACACTAGCTGGTCTGAGCCCCTGGCACTTATACAGCAGAGGACTTCCTGGTCTGTCCTTAGTAAGCGAAGATGCACCTAACCATTGAGGGTGACTGAACAATAGAACCATCTAGGTGTGAAGGTTCCACCCCAGGTGATGGAACCTTCTCAGTGGCAGCTAGGTTTAAGCCAGCCTATAGGAAGCAATCCAGTGATTGACACCTACTTGCCAAACCAGTGCTGTCAAACAGGTCACTTGCAGGCTGGCAGCTGGTGACAGGCATCAAGAGTGGATCTGTGGGAGAAGGGCTTCCCCTCGATATAAGCACAGATTTTTAGTAAACTTTGGGCTTTGATCAGAAAAAAAAAAAAAAAGAAAGAAAGAAAGAAAAGAAAAGGAAAGGAAGGGAAAGGAAAAGAAAAAGAAAAAGAAAAAAAAAAAAAAGAAAATTAAAAGGAGCCAGAAGATTAAAACGGACTGCCCAGAGTTCATTGGAGGGCAAATGGAGTGATTCATTCAGAAGCCAAAAGAAGCCAGTTTTAAACTGTCAACTTGGAGGGAAGTTTGAACCAGAACAGCCAGAATTCCAAAAGAGCTAGAAAGGGTGAGCTTATCCAGGGTCATCTGAGAATACCGTCCCATCCTTACATGCAGACACCAAACCCAGACACTATTTTGGGTGCCGAGAAGGGCTTGCTGACAGGAACCTGATATAGGTGTCTCCTGAGGAGAAGCTCTGTAAGATCCTGATCAACATGATGCTGATCATCACAGCTAACCATCAGACTGAGTACAGAGATCCCAATGGAGGCGTTAGGGGAAGGACTGAAGGAGCTGAAGTGGCCTTATCTGGCATAAATAGGAGAAGAGGCCCTTGGTTCTCTGAAGGCTTGATGCCCCAGTGTAGAGGAATGCTAGGGCAGTGAGGCAGGAGTGGGTGGGGGAGCAACCTTATAGGAGCATGGTAAGGAGGAATGGGATAGGGGGGTTTGAAGAGGGAAAACCTGGAAAGGGGATAACATTTGTAATGTAAATAAATAAAATACGCAATATGTAAAAAAAAAAAAAAAAAAAAAAAAAGAGTGAAGGCTGACTGCAAGAACAGATACAATGGTTTGACAGCAGATCAGGTGTAGAATACTCCCAACCACTTGGTTGTCACAGACCGCTTCTCTCTCGTAGTAGCATGCAAACGCTGCATCTGATCACGTGTGCGGGCTGTTTATTGGATTAATCTTCAATGTCAACACTCTTAGGTCTTTTTGATCTTAACTAAGTGATTCACAGAAGTCTCTTTAGGCTGCCTTAGAGGTAATTATATGCTTCAACCTGTCCCCAATAGTTTCCTCACAGAAAGTGTCATGAGGGTGCAGATGAGAAATGTAATTTATAGATGTCTTTAATGGTTAAAAAAATAAAGGTTACTTTTTACAAAGGAGAAAAACAACAAAACTGTACCTCTGTAGTGGTGAATTGTTTATGTTAAACCGCTTTGGCTCGTTGTGGTTGCCCTTCCAGCCACCTGCCAAGAACACTCAGGATTCATGAATGAAAGACACACACACACACACACACACACACACACACACACACACACAAATTTCAAAGTTGCCTTGACTAGCTCAATGACTGAGTATTTCGAATTCTCCTCATGGCTGGCATACATTCTCCCCTCCAACTTTCCTGTGTCCATTTGCTAAATCAACGTTTCATCTCAGTTACCCCAGACCCAATCTGGGAAGTGGCCGCTGGGGCCATTTTCCGGAATCCTTCCATGACCGGTTGATTTCCTTTCTGCAGCTCTTACACCTGATCCTTCATGGTCATGGTGATTCTCTGACTCTCCTCTCTCTCCCGCACACTCATCCAGTGCAATCTAATAGTCCTGCCTCCATCTATCTACCCAGCCACTGACTGTATGGCAATTCTTTATTGTCAATCCAATGACCCCTGGGGGCAGGGACCCTCAGATCTGGAAGTGTGACTTTTTGGGAGCTGAAACAATTCGAAGCATTAGAACCAGTTCCCAGCATATTTCAGACTGACTGGAAGAGAAAAGCTCATGTGTATTTTAGAGTTCTTAATGTGTGTGGTGAGATAGTGGCTGGTTGCTTTCATCTTTTTGTTGTTTTTAATCTGCCATTCTATGGTTATCATGAGAATCTTAAAATCCATATGTTACATTCTTCTGCATTTATCTTCCTTTTGAGTTTTGTAATATTATTATTCACGTCTTCTCACGAGAACTATAGTAGTTAAAACACAGTTGAAGGAATGAGAACTATGTATGACTGCAGTATTTTTAGGATAAATTTTTATAAGTGGAGAAATGAAAAGGATTCTTTTAATTCTGATACCTCCTTTAACTATTAAGTGGAATATCAAGGTGGTATATACAAATATTAATTGATATTTCCATGAGCTTTTGTTATTATTATTCTGGAAAATCATTAAGGGAAAGACTAGTTTTTGCCCTATGGGGTGGTTAGTTTTTGTAATATTAAATTTGAAGCAGTGTAGTCAACCAATTTATGCATACTGCCTAATATAATAATCCATCTGCAATTAATTTGATTTCAATAGTTATACTAATATCTATATTAATTGTCAGATCATATAATTTAAGACTATAGGAAGTATAATTAACATTACAGAATTGTCAATTTTATTAAAATTTATTATTTCATAGGAGTAAGTAATAATGTAATAAAAAATCTTTCTCCTGATTATTTAAATACCTTTTTATGATGTTTTGACTAGAATTTTAGTCTAAACCATCATGAGGATTATATCTTTCTCCCTGATGAAAGGCTATATCTGTAATATTGTTAATATATAGTTTTGTTGAAATATGTTAAGGTGTGTATAAAGACTTGAATCTGATAGGTCCCTGTAGGCTTTCTTTGACCTGTTCGCCCCCCACCCTCCCCCAACTTATGGATCTGTTTTGAAGGCTGTGAAACCATTAAGATGTCTGCCCTAGTTGAGCTCACTGTAGGTGAGCCTTTCAGGATTTTTGTACACCTGATTTTGTATGCACTGATCTGATCCAGTCGGTGCATAAGAACAACCTCTGTCCTATAAACTCACTGACGCCCCCTCAACCACTGTAGTATGAATTCTCTTAAGCTATGAACCAAAAGAAATCTTCCCTCCCTTGAGAAAAGTATATTGTATGAAATAACATTTAATAAAGAGATATGTTAATAATTATATGCAGGGAAAAGAGAAGAAATTTTAAAAGAATGTTCCAGTAATCTTCTAGTTTGTAAAATTTTACTTTAGCATTCTGTAAATATTTACAAAAAAAAAAAAAAAAAAAAAAAAAAAAAAAAAAAGGAAATGATTATTAAAACCTTTCAATAGCACCCATAACTTTTGTAGCTTTTGCCCAACATCTTAACATACAAGCATCCCTTTGAGTCCAGGATAACTCAATCTTTATATCAGGATAGTAATTCTAAAAGATTGGCTCTCTTCTTTTTACACTCTTTGTCAAAGTGAAAACTTATCTTGGTAAAATTGCAGTCCCTGCAATTAAGAGGCATCATTTGCAAGTAATTAAAAGATAACTCATTTTAAATCTAAACCCAAACCACTGGTGCCTTTAGCTCCATGCTAGTGTCTAGTTTTAAAGATAGATAAGGTGCTAATTACTTAGAGGTTTCACAACGCTAAGTCCTGTCAAATCCTTCAGTGCTTATAGGATCTTGTGAATGCCAAGGTAATAAAATCTTCTTACTTTAATGCAAATGTGTGCTCTGAATTATATAGTAGTTTTCAATTTGGTGATGGGAAACCAGTGAGTATTCCAAATGCTCATAGATGTGAGCTCTGTAAATTTCCTGTGAGAGATGATTCATTACTTTGAAAACATTGATCAGACAGATGTTACATTGAATTATTTCCTGTAGTTTCTCCCAGTTTCCTTCATTTGCAAGTGTATAGGAGAAATACAATTATATTTTTTCTGGGCCAATATTCCTACCTCATGTTCATCTTTTGCTTTGAATGTGCATGCAGCTAATTTTTTGCAAAGAAATCATGGCGAAATTAACCTTTCCGTCAAAATGTTCTGTGAATAATTACTCATAAAATAATCATCTGGTATTATTCAATAGTGTATATTTTTGGAAATGAAAGTTATACTTTGAAATATTTTCTAAGTTACATTTTACATTATTAGTTTAAAGATTTTTATATGCTTAATTGGTTAACACCTTAGTCCATTAGTTAGTTGTATTACTGATATGTATCATTTACTAAAGACTATCCATTTCTAGCTCAGAATTAAGAAAGGTTTTTTTTTTAATATTAAGTTTAAATATACATGATCATTGTCCTAATTGAGAAAGGAGAATCTATGGTATGACATATATTGTAAGCTTGTTACAATACAAATACTATTTCAATAACAAATAGCATGTAAGTTACAAATGGGCATAAGATTATTAACCAAATTATTCCTCAGCGAAATTAAAATTAAACAATTAAGGAATAGAGCTATAACTTACTGATTACTAATGTATTGTTCTTTTGGTATTGCCAGGATAACTATGGTCCAGATGCCAGAAATGGTACAAAATTCTGGATGCAGTCCTACTTGTAAACCCAGCCAGTGACAGATTATCCAGAAGGATGCTAGGATGCCAGCCTATCAAAAAAGTAGGAGCTGAAGGGTCAGAGAAAGGCACTGTTTCAGAAGAATTTACTGAAAACATGATAGAAGTGCCCTGGAACCTGCTTCATACTTCTAGGTGTGTATGAACATGTCTCAACACACATGGGAATAAACTAAACACACATCATAGGATAAATTCCATATCATAAGTTAGGAGACAAATTTCGTATCTGGAGAGAAAGCTCAGTAGTTAAGATCATTCCTCTCCCTTGCATAGAACCTGGGTACACTGTCATCACACACAGTGGCTTACTGACATTTGTCCCTCTGGTGCAAAGGGATCACAAAACTTCTGATGTCTAGGAGTATCGAGCCTGACTGTGACATACATAGAAAATGACCAAACACACACGTAAGTTCAAAAAACAACAGAATGCCTTAAAAATGAGCATAAATTTTAACATAATTTTATAAGTTATGGACACTGTCTAAAGGTTTAGTTTATATATGTTTATATGTTTATATGCGCACTGTATGTACTTAAATGCATAGGTATAAATAGAAATGTATGTACATCTGTGTACATATGTGTATATATCAAGATTTCAATTTTTATAAGTCACATGACTTGGCTTGGAAAAACAAATTATTTGATAATTATGTTTACAGATAGGAGCTGATAAAAGTCCACCCATGTCTGTTTCAATCCTACTATCACATTCACTTCTTAATTATAATTACGTAGCTAGTAGTCATTTGGATAAAATGAGAAAAACAGGCAAACACTAAGTGTTCATCTCCTTTTTAGGAAACAAGCTTTCCTGCTAGGATCTGTGCTTATCCACTGCTTCCTTCAGTCATTTGCATTGACACACCCAGAACTCATAGCTTTAACGTACAGGAAGCTTTTTCTGGTAAGATTATATTCATTACCTCACAGAGAGCTAGAATCGCCAATGATCAAGTCTGAAAATGTAAATCCCATCGTCCTAAGAGCCACCGATAGCTTCACACTGTTTTGGGGGTAAAGCACAATGGACCAGATGTGCTTGATTCCTAGTATTTCTAATCCAGCATGGGTTTCTGCTTAGTGTTCTGTACTCTCCAACATGATTCATCCCTGCAGACCTTCCCACTTCACTTAAGCTTCTTTTGTTTTCCCATCAAGAGCATGCAGTTAACAATATGAACTAACCAGTATCCCCTGAGCTCGTGTCTCTAGCTGCATATGTAGCAGAAGCTGGCCTAGTCGACCATCATTGGGAAGAGAGGCCCCTTGGTCTTGCAAACTTTATATGACCCAGCACAGGGGAACGCCAGGGCCAAGAAGTGGGAGTGGGTGGGTAGGGGAGCAGGGACGGGGGAGGGTATAGGGAACTTTCGTGATAGCATTTGAAATGTAAATAAATAAAATATCTAATAAAATAAAATAATAAGTAAAAAAAAGAAATGTAAATGAAGTAAATACCTAATAAAATTTGGAAAAAAAAAAAAAGGAGCATGCAGCTACACAGTTCAATATACAAAAATGTAGCCTCTTTTCTTCTTCTTCACTAAAATTCCCTGATGAAATACATTCTTCCAGCAAATCCTACCCTGTTTACCATGGAAAGTGGAGAGGGCCTCTCACATTTCTTATGGTGCTTCATAGATTGTCTTCATACGGCTATTATTTCTTCATATACTCCTATGTTTATGTCTCTGTTTTCACTCTATCCTAGTGAATCATTTATCTCTTCCAAGCAGTTCTCATATAATAAAAGCAGGAGGAATATTTGAGGAATAATTGGACATGGGTATCCTTAAAAAAATGCTAGACAGCTTTCCCTTGCTTGCGCATTTTTTGTTTTGTATTAATTTTGAAACTAAATTTATCTCACATCGAATAATATAAATAAAATACAAAAATAATTCTAAAAATAACTGACTGTCATAGCTGTACCTATATAATTACGTTCCCTCCAAAAATAAAAACAAAACAAAACAATAACAACAAAAATTAACTGAAATTAAATATCCTTTTTACATTTTATATTCTCAATTTTTATCTCAAAATTATGATTTTCTAAACATTTAGAGAAAACAAACTTACTAGTATTAATTAATTATTGATGAAATGTCTTTTGTTAGATTAATATATTTCATTAATGTTCATAATATATAAGGTGTATTAAATTTTCATTATGTCTTTTAATTTAGATTTATATACTTCAATTTTGTGGTTTTCATAATTACTTCTGTAATTCTATTAACACTCAGTGTTCTTATCTTCCACTCAAGTAATGCAAAGAATTCCAAAAATTTCATGTTTTCACTAAGTTTTCTAATTGCCCGAAATTTATTTGAGAGTAAGAAATACAATATATTAGTTTGTCATCTTAAGATAGGAATTTTCATTGTTAAATTACTACATTTTATTTTATGAGCACTGACATAATTGAATAATAAAACAGCAAGGACAACTTTGTAAAGTTAGATCATCCCCAAGAATACATGGAATCATTAGATCAGAGATTCTGATCAATGTTAATAAAGGAAAAAAATATACGCCTCCAATTTTGCCATTGTTTCGTAAAATGCTGAGGGTAATATAGTTGTTTCAGAAACGAGTGAGGGTATATAATCTAAAATGAATTAATTCCCTTTCTCAAGGCTACATATTGAAATTATTAATTTCTTTAGTAATATTGAATAAACACTTTGCATTTTCACACAAATCCATACCATCTCATTCTCCTATGGAATACACACATCAGTAGGATGAACAATAAAAGTCAGCAAGAATGTGGTCTCAGGAAAGATGCCATTAATCATGATTATACAAGACTATTTAGAGAGACATGAAATTCTTAGGAAAATTTCTCTATCACTAATGACTTCTAGATGGAATTCTGAAGTAAAAAAATACATATCATAAGGTAAAACTAGTACATAAAAGTGTGTAGATATGGTAGATAGCCAAAATATGTATGTATTTATTGTGAATATTTATTAAATAAAATATTGTAAATACAAATTTACTTGGACTTTAGTTATTACACACTAAACAATTTGTTCAAAATGACAATCATATATATAACAAAAATGGCTGAAATGTTTATTCTCAATAAAACTATGTTGTCACGAGTATTCTGATCTTTAACATCTAGTAGTTCACATAATATTTTACCTTTGCATTGGAATATATACATATATATATATTCCAATGCAAAGTTAATATTATAAATATATATATGAGTTTGAATTTTTATTTGGGATGATCCTAGCACCAACTTGTTTATTTATCCTAAGATTCCATGTGATTTAATAAAATGGCATTTCTACTTACTCATTTGTAACTATCTTTTAAAATATTGGTTTAGGATGAGATTTATATGCACTGAGGAGCACAGTATTTATAAAAAGTTAAATCCAGTACTAAGAAAAACAATGTGATTTTTGTTGGATAATTTATTATTTATTTTATACTTTTTACTTCATATAATATTTTCAGTCTGTCTTCTATATAGTATTTAGGTGGGGTATCTATGCTATATTCTACCAAGGAATTATTACTTTTCAAATAAAAAACAAAATTACTATTTTATGACATTTCTTTATACCTACCTAAATGCTAATCCCAAGTTATTATATTCTATAGGTTGTTGGATGAGAAAAGCAGAATATATTTTAAAGAAAAAACTACTGGTCTAAATAAATGGCTATGTGTCCTCTTGGATTCAAGGGTCACCATGACAACCAGGAAAGAGGGGATGTTGCTTAGCAACTGGAAACATTAATGAAGAGATTTCCAAGCTGTATTTAGAAAAAATATTCTTGGAAGGACTTCAAGACTTGGCATACATTTTTAGTAGGACTCATTTATGGATCACACTGAGAAATTAATCACAAATGAAGAAGATATAACGCTACAAATGTTAAAATGCCAATTGAATATCTTCTTGCTTACTTTATCATGTTTACTAATAAAATATAAACTGAAAATATTTTTAAAAATCAAAAACTATTAATATCTTTTTACAGTTTGGTAAAACACAATACTTGCTCTCCTATGAAATCTGTAATTATATTATTCTATCCTTGTCATTTCAGGTGGGTCAGGTATTATTCTGGTTGAATGAATCACAATTGCTGACACTGATAATAAAAGTGACCTTTAATTTCAAAGGTTTGTTTTTCAACCTGAGAAGCAAGCAGTAGACATAAAAAACTCCCTATAATTATGATCACTACAGGTCTTTCCTCACTGAAAAGATTTTCACTAGCAGTCTCTTCCTTAAATGATGTAATATTAGTCAAATGGCCCGTGCATAATTTCTTCGTTTCAATTGTGGATCTGAAAGCTAGGTAAAAAACAATTTTATCATTGTATAGTTTTAATGAGTGGTCTAAGTAAAGTTCGGTACATTAATATATACACTGACTTTATTATTTAAAGTGTGATTTCTGGTTCCACGCATGCATTAACTTATTGTTTTTGGTAATGTAATGCAAAAATCATCAATATCCTCACTTTCATATCATGACATTCCTCAGTAATGTAGATGAATATATTCAGAACCAACATTTTGCAAATTAAGTACAGAAAGATGATAATCTTCAGAAGATATCTCTAAATTAGAACAAAATGAATCTAAACTTTGGGTATATATTGATAAAAATGGACATATATTTATATAAACTGTTTGTGTTATTGTTATTATTCATGTTATTCATGACAGTAAGATGTTCTTCTCAGATTTAAGTTCAGGCTGATGTACACTATATCTATTACTTTTATAAAACTATGTCCATTATGTTAATTGATGTAAAAAGCAGGAAAATACTTAGCTTTGAAACAATTTTGTTTCTTTATTAGCTTTTGGTTTTATCATTAAACATCCCGAAATGTAGCCTGAAGCAAATAAATGACTCATCCAACTAAAGGTCATGATCTTCCTTGCTTTATTTGGTTTATATAGTTTTCAATATTGTCATTTCAAGTTTTTAAAATGCTATAAAATATTTTAATTACTTAACCTTTTAACTCTGTTCCATAAGTATTGTTGAAAAATATAACATGGATTTCATCATTTTTATGGGATACACAAACATTTTATTTCATAAAAAAATCAATGTATAATTACTTCAGTGTTTGGCATAGACAATGATTATATTACTTCTATTATTGTGTCTTCTCAAACAACTCATTGATTCTTTTATTAAGAGAAAATAATGGTAATTTTTCTCATTTATTTTAAATAATTGTCATATTTTTTTCTGTATTCATTAAGAAATTGTCAGTAGAAATATATACTAATAGAGAAACGTGAACCTCACAGAGAGAAGCATTGACTTACAATTGTTTGGAAATACACCATTATTCTATTAGAAGTGAAAAGCATTATCAGGATTGTGAAAAAAAGCAGGTTTTGAATTTAAAGTATGTTTCACATCAATCCCAAAAGTTACCCTGTTGGCGTTGAGAAAAGGAATAAGCAAAATTTTTCTTTTTTTCTTATTAGACATTTTATTCTTTTACATTACACATGTTATCCTCTTTCTCAGTTTCGCCACAGGAAATTCCTATCTCCTATTCTGCTTCTGTGATGATGCTCCCCACTCACCTACCCACTCCCACTTCACCGCCTTGGCATTCCCCTACACCGGAGCATTGAGCCTTCACAGGACCAAGTGACTCTCCTCTCATTGATGACCAACTAGGCCATCCTCTGCTCCCTATGCAGCTGGAGCCATGCGTTCCTCCATGTGTACTCTTTGGTTGGTGGTTTAGTCCCTGGGAGCTCTGGGGGGTCTGGTTGGTTGATATTGTTGTTCTTACTATGGTACTGCAAACACCTCATCTCCTTCAGTTCATTTTCTAACTTCTCCACTGGGGTCCCATGCTCAGTCCAATTCAGAGGGTCAGGAATTTGAACATAGGAGTGTAGCAATGTGGGATGGAGAACTGAAGATTGCCACCAGCAAGTCCCAGATGCCAGAAAGCAAGTGGATCCCTGGACCCAATGGGGATGAGATTAGCTGAAATGCACAACAAAGGAGAGGGAGAAGCTGTAGAGACCATACCAAGAGGTTAGACAAGACCCCCAGTTGGGGGATGGACCCACCCAATCATCTCCAAATTTTTGTCCCAGAATTGCTCCTGTCTAAAGGTAATATGGGGACAAAGACTGAAACAGAGACCGAAGGAAAGGCCATCCAGAGATTGCCTCACCTGGGGATTCATCCCATCTATAGACACCAAACACAGACACCATTGCTGATGCCAAGAAGTGCTTGTTGTCAGGAGCCTGATGCAGCGGTCTCCTGAGAGGCTCTGCCAGAGTTTGACAAATACAGACATGGATGGCAAAATTTTTGCTAAAGAAGAATAATGGAGAGATGAGGAGAAGAGGGAGAGAAAGAGGGAGAAGAAACTAAGAGATGAAAGGAGTTTAGGAAGATTATAATTGTTGAAAGTATCATATCATCTGTTTAGAGAATGGCAGACTGAGTCAAGAAAACAATGAAGGTAGAAAAAAATCAGACTGGAGGCTACAAAAGGTTGAAGAATTTCTAGGATGTCTCAGTGCATGAACAAGAACTTGCAGTTTTTATCTCAGGCAAATGGAAAGTAACAAGAAAAATTTTCAGTAAAGTTACATGTAATCATTTGTGATATATATATCACAAGTGATTGTGTGTAACTACACACACACACACACACACACACACACATATATATATATATATATATATATAAATTTTAGCTAATAAATTTTCAATTTAATTTTTTAATTCATATTTTTACTTGTTGGTAACAAAAAGCGAGCCAATATATATCATCAAAACAAAATGGCAAAGGAACAAATATGAGTAAAGTATTTCTATTTATAAATATGTTCAGAATGTCATTGATTAAACTTAAGATAGTTAGACTTTTTGCCTCACTTTTCTGTAATCAATCACTATTATGGGGCATATAGTTGCTATTGGCATGAGGATAAAATCTAAACCAGTTTATCTTGGAAAAATCTTAAGGTATGATTTTCATGAACAGCTTTCAGTACTTGTTTTATTACTGTTGTAAAAATTACTAGCCAGAAATTGAAGTGGAGAAATGATGACCTCAAGAATAAGATATCCCAGGGAGAGAATTAATGTCAAGATAATTACATGGTTCACAGTCAAGGCTGTATGGTTATTAGCAGCTCCAGAGAAGCTAATTAAATAAGTCAAAAAGTGTGTTTAAGCCAGTTAAGTCAGAGGGATTCTGTGGCTTCTGAACAAATAGGTAACACCTGAGAGCTGAGGATGTACTCATTAATCAAAGGAACTGAAAATTATATCACACCAACTAAAACCACATGTCGTCAAAATGCCTATTTAGTCTCTTTTAAGTGAGATCTGAGCATACACAAGACCACTACAAATTAAAATTCACTGACAGCTGGACAAGTTTTTTTATTTCTATTCCTTATTATGTTTAAAAGTATCTAATTTAGCAATTTTTAGTCTCCTTTTATCAATATGCATTTTTAATAATAAAAATTACAGTTTAAAAAAGCTAGACTAATTTTTTTTATGAAGCAAAAATAAAATAACCCAGAATAATAAAAGATGCAACCAGACGTACAGTGAATTTAAGAAGTGAACAAAATTTTCCCACTGATGACAAAATTATTAACGCAGTTTATTAAAATTAATTAAAAACATTCCTAATATTTTGATTGAGAACTACCTTATTTTTTCCCTAAGGTTCAATAGTACAGTTTTTTTCCATTGGAGAGGGATGTTTATACTATTCACAATGCAAGACAGGAGTAGAGATCACACCAATTAACTAATGTCATGCTCAGGTTTTATTTTATTTTATTTTATTTTATTGTAATAAAGAATTATATTGGCCAATATTGTATAGGTTTCAAAATTGCTATTAATATGCACTATGGATTTTATTTCATTTTTAGGCTGTCATTTGTTTTAGAATAGACATTTGAAAAGCATTGATCATATTTTCAGGAGATAATTAAAACATGAAACATTACCCAAAACTTTAAGCTCTATAGCACCCAACTTTTATATGTTCCCCAACATTTACAAAAATGAATACTGGTGGTTATTTGGAATGACTTGTTTTCAGAGATAATTTTATTAATTGTCTTCAAAATGATTAAAGTTCCACACTATACTATTTGAATTCACAAAAAATGTTTAGAACTAATTGTTGATGTTAATCATTATAAATCGTTTAAGTATTATCTGGGGAATTATTTTCTTTAAGAAAAAATGATACGATAAGATATATTCCAAAGGAAATTAATTTTTGTCAGATAGAAAAATAGAAGCGAATCAGATACATAAAGTTTCTGTTGCAACTTACATTAATGCTTTATTAATTTTTTGGTGTTTGAATTTTATGCTAAAATAATTATCATTTAGTTTTCTATTAATTTTTAATGGAAGAATAGATTGTCTAACCTTAGAAAAGTTTAAATATTTATATTGATATGAGCATAAATGTATGACAACAGTTGTTCTAAACTGCTTGTTAATGACCATTGTATCTTGGAGTCTCTTCAAGCTTTCAGATGATAGAAAACTGAGGAGAATGAGTATTTGAATCTCAAATTACATTTTAATCATGTTTGGTAAATTATCTGCTAAAAGGCTTAGAATGATGATCATGTTTTCTTAATACCCGCATCCATTTAATATTTATATAATAATATCAAATGTTTTAAAATCTTCTGAGAATTAAAGATACTACTGATTACTGCACATACTTGGTGAATCAAAGAATGAAGACCATTTACAATGCTTTGTCATAGTTTAAGCCCCTAATCCGGCACCATACCAGAAGATGCTATAAAGCACTTAATACTTTTGAGTGACCTTGTTATTCCCCGGTCTAATATTAAAATATATGTGCAATGGGTCGAAATAGTCTTTTTAAATTCCTTTGAGTCATTTCTTAGTCAAGCTTGAGAAGAAGGGGGCTGCAACCCTGTAGGTGGAACAACAATATGAACTAACCAGTACCCCCTGAGCTTGTGTCTCTAGCTGCATATGTAGCAGAAGATGGCCTAATTGGCCATCACTGGGAAGAGAGGTCCCTTGGTTTTGCAAACTTTATATGACCCATCACAAGGGAAGGCCTGGGCCAAGTAGTGGGAGTGGGTGGGTAGGGGAGCAGGGGAAGGGGGGTATAGGGAAATTTCGGGATAGCATTTGAAATGTAAATAAAGAAAATAATAATAATAATAAAAATTGAGAAAAAAATATAAATCAAAACAAACTGACTGAATTTCAATTGTAATGTTTTCCATTTTTGTGGGTTAATGAAAATCACTAACAAAACATTGGATCATTAGTAAATGAAATAAAAATGTAAAACTATTTTTGTAAAAAAGATACACCAAGATTTTATAAATGTGAATAAGTCTATAATCTTTTATGAAGAGAAAAATATCTAAGAAACAGGATCCCTCCCTCAGAAAAAAAGAAAGCATGCTAGAATTAACACATTCCTTTTATACATTTAAAAAACTTTAATCAAAGTGGAAAAACAACTTTTAAGGTTAAGTTTCAAAAGTTACATTTAATGACTCAGAAAGCTTGCAATTACATATGCAAAATGGGTAATTTTGCATGTGATCTACAATTTTCTATTGTTTAATTTGAAGTGTAGCTAAATTACTTCCTATGCTCATAGCAAGTTAATTTTCTATTATTTTTGCATTTAAGATATTCTAAATTTGGCTTTGAAATTTATAAGTAGATTGTAATTTTAAAACAGTACTATATTATTATTTATTTCGGTTTCATAGAAACAAGACAATTTTAATTGGCTTGGATTTCCCAAAATTAGGTTGATTGCAAAATTGTATATATTACATGTAAATAAAATGTACAATTTATAAAAGATATTTGTGAAAATATTATTGATATATAAATAATATAATACTAATATATTTGAATTATAATACAATCTAATAACATCTTCATTCTTTTAGATAGAAAATACAATTGATTTTCTTATGTAGCAGCTCTCCGATGGTGACTCTTCCTTTAAAAATTGTTTTGAGATACAGGTATGTCTGTACAAATGTAATTTGCACATATATAAATACACATATAAATAGTGTTTGCATGAGATGTTGAGATTATGATCTGTTGAGAATAGGAAAATTTCACTTGCTCCATGAAAGTAATTTTATAGTTTAATGTTAACATTATGTTGATGTATGAAAAGCATTTTGATTTATCCACATAAACCTGATGCAAATTATGTATCACAAATTCAAATGCATAAAATATGCATTTATTCCAATACTCAGAAACTGATTTTTAAAAGTTGATTATTGAACTATGCTTTCAATTATTTGAAGAAATGCAAATATATGGTGGGACAATCTAGAATAAATTAGTACTTACTAGATTGAGAATTAGTCTAATGACCAATTTCTTCTTTGAAAACATGAGATAATTGCATATTATTATATGAAACACTTTACATTAAACATTTTCTTTCATATCAGCATTTACTTATGAATTAATTTTAAGTTATGCAATAATTATTCAAATAAATTAAATAATTTGTTTATTTTATACAATAATTTATTCATTGGTAATTAGTTGACATCATAATTTTCTCCTACCTTCCAAAATGTCAAAATTATTCTTGATGTATGCGGTTAGACTTCCTTGTTTTGTAGAGCTGACATATTATAAATAGCCCTTTAAGTGTTAACAATTAAAACCAAATATTCAAATATTTGGCTGTAGCTAGGTTTGGCTTCTGTGCATTATTATTGAGAGATTTAGTTAACGGATTCTTTTTTTGCCCAAATAAATACACATATAAATAATGTTGTAATAAGTTGTTGTGATTTAGATCAGTAGATTCTAAGAAATTCTCACTTGCTGAATGAAAGTAATTTTATAATTTCAATTATAATTATTTTGAAATAAGTATACCATTTGAATTATCTAGATGAGACTACTGCAATTGTCTGAGTTCTCAAAGCAATGAATTAAAGAAAGAGTCACTGTCTGAGAGATGCTACATAAGAAAATTGATAATAATTTTAGCTAAAAAAAGGAAGGGTTATCCATCTTTCAAAACATGGTAGTCTCTAGGAATTTTAAAAGACAAACAAATATTCATATGACTCTGATAAAAGCTACACTTTGTTTTTAGAAAGTCATTATGAAACATGTTTCTAGAAATGGAACATAATAGTGTTATTGTTTTAAAATAATTTTATGCCAGATTATTATTAGATACAATATGATACATAAATATATGCATTTGTATGCATACATGTATTTATATAACTCATACAAACACATATATGTCACACAGAGTACATGTATTTTTAAATTTAAAACAAAATATTATATATAAATATAAAATTTAAACTCACATAAAGTACATATTTATATAAAATATTAATTTGAATTTAAAATAATTTGAAAATAAACATGCAATATTTTTGGACCTAATTTCTTTTTGCTGGCCATCTATCCATATATAGTTAAGGGCTTAGAAAGATAATCATGATGTCTTCTAAAATCTCGATAACAGAAAAACAGCCTACAAGGAACACACCTTAATCATTTTGAATTTTTTAAATTCTAAGTTTGCTATGCTTACCTGTGGGTATTTGGAGATATTTTTAGACTGTATTTAGGCATCATGCTGATTTAGTAAAAATGGTTGCTCTAAGTTTGTCACCTAGATCTGTGACTCAACTAAATCCTTGTGGTCAGCAGGGTTTTCAGTATCAAGAATGTTTTCCCTTTTGTTGCATGTACTGTAGTCTAATTAGAGAGCTGTTGGTCACTGGCAATGCATATGTACCAATATTAATGTATCCATAAATGTGCAGAGAGTGATCCTGAATATTCTCTGCTGTTTGAAGGGACTCCATCTGTCTGAAACCTACAAGAGGCTACCAAAACACTAGCCATTCATGTTCTTTGTATAATTCTTTCAAATTCCCTGTCTCCTCTGTCAAGAGAAAGAATCCTCTGTTGTTCTTGAGTTCCACAGGTTTCACTATTTAATTTTAGCATCCCAAAGAGAAACTAGAAGACAATGTTTAATTAAATATTCCTTTAAAGCTATGAACCTCTAGTAGTTTCAAAGGTACATAGTTGGAGAGAGAAAGTGAATGAATTGCAGAGACAGAGAAAGAGTGAATGAAAGCAAAAGAGAAAGGGAGATGGCAAGAAATAAAGAAAAGAAAATGAAAGAAAAGCAAATAGGATGGAATGGGGGTGGGGAGAAGAAACAATAGAGAAGGTAGAAGATGCAGAGTGGTTCATTCAATGGAACATGAAAAGTATGTATGTAAAATATGTTCAAGGGCTGTTGACTTGCAATTATCAACACCATACATAAATGTTTAATAATCCTAGCCAAGGAAATGTAACACCTACACAATAAAACCTTTAAAACTGGAGAAAATAATGACTAATACTATAGAAGACAGTAAGTCCTTTGGCACATATGAAATAGTAGAATTAATAGATTGTCAATTGACATTTACCAAAAGAAATTGAACAATTCAAAATACCATTGTAATTCGTTCCATAAAATAAACCTATATCTCAAAGTTCACACAGTAGGTGAGCAATTCTGAACAATAAAAGCACTGCCAGGATTACGACATTAGTAGGCCAAAATTAATATAACTGATTCATAATTGTGAGAACACTACTACTTATTTAAAACAGACACAGTCATCCATGGAATAGCATTGACAGCACAGGTGTAAACCATACATCCAGCCACCTGATTGTTGACCTTGATGCCATATATTGGGGTAAAAAACAACATCTTTACAACACATTGTGTATGGAAGTCTGGAAATCTACAGGTTGAAGAAGGAAACATTGTCTTTCTCTCTCGTCTTATAGATACATCAATTCCAAATTGATCAAAGATAACAATGTTTGTCCTGAAACTTAAAAATCTGGGATCAAAGAAAAAGGGTGAGAAAGGATGCACATCAGGAGGTAGACTCAGGTAAGGACTGACTTGTCTGTTGCTTTCTTTCTTTCTTTCTTTGAAGATACAGCACTTACTCCCCAATGATTTATATAAATGGTCATTCAGAAAAAAAATTGCTGAACAGAAACTGGACATTCTAGGAAATTTAGAAGTAGTTAAAACCTCTCTAAATTTTAGTCACTTTGACCATTGTTGACTCTTGCCTTTGCAAGGGTGTTGTGCTCTACTTTAAACTGTCTTGTCACCTTCTTATAGCTTCTTGGTGTATTTTACCTGTATTTTGAAGGATGTCACATGAATCAAGGAAATGAAGCTGGTTAATGTAGAGACCTGAGTGATAATAGCAGCTGACCATTCTTTTCTATATGTTATCCCCACAACCTTGATAAAAATATCTTTCTGTTGAACATGAAAGGTGGTCTGGGTAGTTTGTAATCATGAAGAAAACTTTATCTGGTTCCTCCTCTTCCTCCTCCTCCTCCTCTTACTCCTCCTCATCCTCTTACTCCTCCTCCTCATCCTCTAGTTTGCTGTTGTGTAGGTAATCTTAAGAAACAAATATCTAGAAGATACCTACCTACAGCATCCTCAAGCTCAGAAACCAAAGGGCAACTTAGAAAATGCATGTACATTCATCAACAAACTTGGTTCTAGTATCATCATTCATAAATTAATGTCTCATAGGAAGAATATAGGCTTCATGTACAACCAGAATGATTGAAGTATATTTTCAGTATTCCATAGATCATATTTGTTAATTCTCTGTTCTGAGTGTTCCTTTACTCTCTATTTCCATAGTCTGTGATAATGCCTAAGCAGTGACTAACAGTAGAAAAGTAGTCTTAGAATATAGAATAGGTAATACATTTAAGGTATGTTAGATTGCCACCTATAATTTGATGAAGTTAAACCCAAGAAGAAAACATTTTTTCTCTAGTTTGGAAAAGCATTTTTTAGAAATAAAAAGTGATGAGACTGAGTGTTAGAGACATAGAGGCCTTTACATTGAATAAGACCCAACATCAAACAACAGAGAAAGGTAAAAGAGTTTGACCATAGCTGGACAGAGGAATATAGGGATAAAACAGTATAAAATGGTCAAGAAAATTAATATATATTAAGCACAAAACATCAATTAGGGGCTGCTTGGAATGTATGTGATACATGTTAATATATCCTTAACCAAAGAAGGAAGAGTCCCTACTGTTTAATAATTTGAAACATTTATCACGTAATCTCTGAACCATCAAGCTGTGATTCTTTTCATCTCAGTGAAGTTCAGTTGGGAACAAAAACCATTATCTGGCAAAATGCTGAGACTTAATGAACAGAAAGTATAATTGTATGACTTTAGTGAATTTCCTCAAGAAAAAAAAAATAGGACATATAAAAGGGAAAATAACTTAAAAAATTCAAACTGTCTGACTATGGGATGGCATTTGGTTATTTTAGGAGAAGAAACATTAAATTGCATGTATTTAGAAATACAAAGAAAGGATGTTTATGAGTAATTCTCATGTACATGCTATCTAGACAATTCTCTGTTCTTGGGAGAAGTAATTACTGTTACTCTTCTGAACTTTAGCTACCTGCTATTAACTCAGTAGGAAATTCTAAATTGTAACTTACCCTGAAGTCTACTCCTCACAGAAATACATGAGCTCCTCCTTCTAATAGAAAAAACATACACTGCACTCCTCCTTCCTTTAAGCATGAGGGGCTTCACATGGCATGAAAATAGTAGGTATGCCTTCTAAGGGTACTTTTGGGCTCAATAGTTCACTTAAACTCAAGAAAAGTAAAAAAAGAGAGAAAGAAAGAAAAACGGTTGGCATTAAATACAGTGTTTTCCTCTTAAATATTAGTTTGTGGACATCCTAAATGCAGAGTGAATTGGGTACAGAAAAATAGCAGAGCCAGTACATTTAAACAAAACTTTCAGGAAAGAACAAGAAATCTTTGACTATTTTCAAATGGCTTCAATTGGGTAATGATGGAGCTTTCTCTCTGTGAAGTGTTTATCATGTAGTGATCACATTCAGCTATAGCAAGCTATATCAGGTGCAATTCCCTGCCACTCTGAAGTGGAATTTCTTTCTTTCTTTCTTTCTTTTTTTTAATCAGATATTTTCTTTATTTACATTTCAATATCCCCTTTACTAGTTTCCCCTCCAAAAAACCCCACCCCTATACCCCCTCCTCTGTCCCTCTACTCCCCAACTCTCCCACTCCCATTCCTGGTCCTGGCATTCCTGTATACTGGGACATAGAACCTTCACAGGACCTAGGGCCTCTCCTCTCATTGATGACTGACTAGGCCATCCTCTGCTACATATACAGCTAGAGCCACAAGTGTTTTCTTTGATTGGAGGTTTAGTTCCAAGGAGCCCTGAAGGTACTGATTAGTTCATATTGATGTCCCTCCTATGGAGCTTCAAACCCATTCAGCTCCCTGGGTACTTCCTCTAGCTCCTTTATTGGGAACCTTGTGCTCTGTCCAATGGATGATTGTGAGCATCCACTTCTGTATTTGCTAGGTACTGGAAGAGCCCCTCAGGAGACAGTTATATCAGACAGCTCTTGTTGGCATCTGCCATAGTGTCTGGGCTTGGTGGTTGTTGATGGGATGGATCCCCAAGTGGGGCAGTCTCTGGATGGTAGTTCCTTCAGTCTCTGCTCTGAACTTTGTCTCTGTAACTCCTTCCATGGGTATTTTGTTATACAAAGGAAAAAAAAATAAGTCACACCGTCTTAAATAATATTCAAATTCTTACTGCTTTAACATAGATGAGTGTGGAGAGTTAGAACACTGAACATACAGAGTCAAACTATAATAAGCTTTCTCTACTCGTATTTTTCCAATTTTTATTAATAATGTTTAGCTATCCCTTTCAATATAATATAACATAATATAATATAATATAATATGGTATAACATAATATATATAACTTGAACATATGCACTTGTTATTTCCTCTCTAGATTCCCAAATATGATATGATTTCCAAAACATTTCCTTTCACACTTCATCTTTTACAAAAATAATCCTAGCATTTTAAAATTAAGATATAATTAAGTAACCTTACCCTTCCCTTACTTTCCTCCAACAATTTCACGCACACCCACTGTTGCTTGAATGGGACTGGAGCCATGAACAGGAAAAGGTAAAATGATGTGATCTTTTTTCTTCTTAATTTTCACTTATTGTCCCTCTCTGTGTACAATGTAAAAGCCATTTTCTGCTTATGTCAAAC
Source organism: Mus pahari (assembly GCF_900095145.1). NCBI lineage: Eukaryota > Metazoa > Chordata > Mammalia > Rodentia > Muridae > Mus > Mus pahari. The sequence goes on from NC_034600.1 coordinate 63,369,598, forward strand.
CTTGTAATGCATTCTGAGCAGACGATGAGCTCTCATCAATCAAAACCCTCAAAACACATAGCAAACGAATTCTGTAGCCAACTTTACCGGCTATGCTGTTACACACCTAGCAGCGATCTCCATCAATCTGTGGCACACATTCTATATTTTACCTTTTCTTTCTTTAATTTTTGCCTTCACGACACTGATTCCAGATTGGAACAAGTTAATGAGGCAATGCAAATTCATGTTCCCGGACTGCAGTTCTCCTACTTGGCTCTGAATATTTGCCTGCCCATTCATTTTCAAGAGGTGATATATTTTTCACCCACAATACTTTAATATTTAGACTTCTCTTCAGACTAAATTGTTTAGAAGGAACTAAGAATATTTAATTTGTAACAGATGATATCAAGAAATGACAAAACTTTGGATTCTAACTATGTGTTTCTGTGATTCCACTCAGTTGTGTTCATGTCTGTCTATGTATATAACTGTATTTCCATTTTTCATATTCTCTGGTGCACAATACCACCTTGACAGTAAGAAAATATTTTCATGATGTGTGCCATAGTAGGCCAAACTGCACACCAGCCAATAATGCATAGATACTCTGACATACATTACTATATAAATTTGTTGTGTAGACACACTGTCATTGATTGATGATGGGGATTGGAGAGTTGAATGCCTCTCACAGCAAAGACTAGACTATTATTGTCAAAGGTAGCAAAGTTATTTCTAGTATATTAAATTTTGAGATGTCAGGAGCATACCATTGGAAATAATCTTATGTTTAACCAGATTCCATATTAAACTGGGTCCACAAAAGTATATTTGCCTTAGAATCTTATGCCCATTCTGTTATTTGTTCATCCAAAAATTTTGTGATATCCCATGGAATTTCATACTTTAAGGTGGAGTCAGCTGCTGACATTTGAATCATAATATTTGCAGTAATAACTGCCTTCACCCCACTTCAATAAGACAGTTTACTCAGAAAATATGTACTATGTTAGGAAAGGGAAAATGCTTACATGGAAGTGCCAAATTCTCCTTTTCAGTTTCATCACTCGATGTATCATAACATATATTTGATAGCTCTGGGAGGAATATTCAGGCTTTCTCATAGGTACTTGTAAGTTTAATTTGTTCAACATAAACTTAATTATTCTCAGAAAAATACATCAACTATTTTTGTTGGTGTGATTACAACATGTATTGGTCAGGCCTGGTGCAGTTTTTTTTTTTTTTTTTTTTTTTTTTTTGAGTTGCTATTTTAAAAGAAAATCTAGTTCTTAAATTTAAATGACCTGATTACTCTACAGCCAGAATTGTAGTATATGTGAAATCAAAAATACATCGCATAGCAAAGCTAATGGTAGAAGCAAATACTAAAACGTCTTACATTTAAATAATGCTGCAATGCAGACTTATCAAAATAGAAGTAAAATATTATATGCAAAGCCTTGAAACAGTGAAGCATTGAGAACAGCTAATGAATATATACCTGAATTTTAATTCATTCTTTTTGAGATATCAAGTTCATTGTTCTTTTCTGTGGATAAATATATACGAGTTGTCTGTTTGCATTGGTTGGGAAATGTTTTGTTTATATATTTATATCACCTTAAAATCTTAGACCGCTACTCTCTTATTATAGTATTTTGGGGAGTTATTAAATTTAGGTTGGTAACAATAATGCCATTAAGAAGCAATTGCATTCATTTTAACATTTGCTTGTGTGTTATTAATATTATATTGGGGTACGAGAGCTGGACATTCATTCTTATAGCATGAAATGAACTGTTTCACTTCAGATTGTAAGAGGATTTTTGTTGAACCCTCTCTCAACTAGCAAGGAAGACGCAACCACCAGTTCTTTTTTTTTTAATTTATTTATTTATTTATTTATTTATTTATTATTTTCTTTATTTACATTTCAAAGGCTATCCGGAAAGTTCCCTACACACCCCCCCAGCTCCTGCTCCCCTACCCACCCACTCCCACTACTTGACCCTGGCCTTCCCCTGTGCTGGGTCATATACAGTTTACAAGACCAACCAGTTCTTCTAACAGCAGTTTATTCAGCAAGCTTCTTTCTACATCTCCCTCTTCATCTCCCTCTTCATCTCCCTCTTCATCTCCCTCTTCATCTCCCATGAACCCCAGGAAAAGCCCAATATATATGCATTCACGCCAACCAATCACACCAGGCAACGTAGCTTTGCCAGGTGAGCGAGCTCAGCCAATGATCAGCAGGGATAACAGCAGCAGCCAAATAAGGACTTGTTTATTATAAGAACTATCTTCCTGAAGGCAACATGTTGGGGTGCGGCCCCAGGGGCTGTGACTCTCCACAGTTTTTATCTTTTCATTCGATTCTCCATAATTCTTAATAGGAAATATGGAAGAATGTTTATCTATTTTGAATTTCTTACAAACAGCAAAGTAGTAAATGTTATATAAAGCAATTGAAAGGCCTTCTCAATCGAAGAATATATTTTTCTCAATTCTGCCATGGGAAACATTAATATTTTGATATGATTTCAGCTAAACAAGGATAATGCCAATGAAAATAAGAGTATTCTGTTGAGTCCATTTGAATGCTCTCTCATGGAATAACAGTATTTCCTGGAGAAACTTTCACCAGAAGCATTAATTAGCACTGAATCATTACACCACTCTCTATGTGCTTGTTTCTCAAGTTGTGAACTCTGAGTCAGATACATGAACACAACCATGGCCTTGATATATTCTCAGCTTAATCAAAGAGGTAGCTTGTCAGACCATTAATGGAAAAGTAGTGAAGAAATATTTTCAACTATCATAAAATATAGTTGTAACCAAACTATTGATTGAGGTTATATTTATAAGCCATTTCAAGAATAGGCTATATTTTTCAACATTGGAGAATTTTGAATCAATCATGTACATAATTTAAAGTGTAAGAATATTTATTTGTTAACTTAAATGATTCAGAACTAATACATATGAAACTTGGGTGGGGCTGCATAATCCTCCTATCACATTTAAATTTTTACCTTAATATTATACTTAAATTTTATTGTTAATTTAAAAATAATTGTATTTATTTATGACATATAACATGAAGCTTTGATCTCTGGAATACACACACACACACACACACACACACACATATATATATATATATATATATATATATATATATATATATATAGAGAGAGAGAGAGAGAGAAATGTGTGTGTGTGTGTGTGTGTGTGTGTGTGAGAGAGAGAGAGAGAGAGAGAGAGAGAGAGAGAGAGAGAGAGAGAGAGAGAGAGTATTCAGTATTATTTCCATTAGTATGATACCTATCAAGTCTATGTTACTGGGGTAGACATTCCATTTTATAAATATTTTCTAGATTCTACTGTATACACTACACCTTGGCTGGTGTGAATATACCTGTAACAAATTTTTGAGTACAGACATCTGTTTTATATATCTGTGCTAACTTTTGTATAAATTGTCTAATCAGTATTTACTAATTATAAAAGAATTCTAAATTCCAAAATATTCACACAAATATATATTCACAACAACATACATTTTATTATTGAAAATATAATATTAAATTATTGAAAATATGTTTCAATTCATCTATTATTATAACAATAATCAGTTTTATTAGTGTGTGAAAGTATAGCACTGCGGTTGACTTTACAGTTTTCTGACCATGAACGAGGATGAGCAATTTGACATTGACTGCTAATTCTCATCCTTCCAGCAATGGTCCTTAAGATACTGGCTCATTTTAATTAATTATTTAGCATTGAGCTGAGTTTCCTATTCCTATTATAATAAGATTCTGAGAAGCTTTCTAAGTTGAAATTGCTTTTCCCTGATATCTCTCTCTCTCTCTCTCTCTCTCTCTCTCTCTCTCTCTCTCTCTCTCTCTTCGTTTTTGAGGCAGGGTTTCCCTGTATAGCCCTGGCTGTCCTGGAACACACTCTGTAGACCAGGCTGGCCTTGAACTCAGAAATCTGCCTTCCTCTACATCCCAAGTGCTGGGATTAAAGGCATGCACCACCACTGCCCTGCTTGAACTTTTTCTTTCTAACCAAGTTTTCTATTTTTAGTTTTGTTCCTGTGCTTTTGAGTCCTGTATAGGATAATAAACAAATGCTAGGGAGGATTTAACTTAGGCTTTTTTTCTCTCAGCTTTTTTTTTTTTTTTTTTTTTTTTTTTTTTTTTTTTGATTTTTTACAGCTCTTTCTTTGTTTTTTGATCCAATGTGCATACAACTCTGCAACGACCAGNTCTCTCTCTCTCTCTCTCTCTCTCTCTCTCTCTCTCTCTCTCTCTCTCTTCGTTTTTGAGGCAGGGTTTCCCTGTATAGCCCTGGCTGTCCTGGAACACACTCTGTAGACCAGGCTGGCCTTGAACTCAGAAATCTGCCTTCCTCTACATCCCAAGTGCTGGGATTAAAGGCATGCACCACCACTGCCCTGCTTGAACTTTTTCTTTCTAACCAAGTTTTCTATTTTTAGTTTTGTTCCTGTGCTTTTGAGTCCTGTATAGGATAATAAACAAATGCTAGGGAGGATTTAACTTAGGCTTTTTTTCTTTTAGCTTTTTTTTCTTTTTTTTTTTTTTTTTTTTTTTTTTTGATCTTTTACAGCTCTTGCTTAGATGTTTGATCCAATGTGCATACAACTCTGCAACGACCAGAAGCATTTTTATGGTGTCTCACCACACACTGCTTTCACATAATTCTATCCTGCTTTTCATGACATTCCATGAACCATGGGTTCTGTATGTTAATATAAATGACTCTTCTACAGCTGAGTAATCATAGTTTCCTTTAATCTGAGAAGTTATGATTTTCTGAATTAGTCAAAACCATGTGCAAAAAGAAGCTTCCCTGAAAAAATAATTATGGTGGCCAAGATCTATATGTATAAATATAAAACACCTATCAAGGAAATATACAGTATGAACATTTAACAAAAAAGCATTGGCATTCTATTAGTGCCTGTGATACTGTTAGATGTGGATGTACAAAGCCAAACACTGGACTGAGTTCGTTTCGGGAAGCCCAATGGAGAAGTAAGGGCAAGGACTATAGGAGCTGACAGGGTTTGCAACTTCATAGGAAGAACAAAAATATCAATCAACCAGATACCCCCAGAGCTCTCAGGGACTAAACCACCATCCAAAGAGTACACATGGTGGGTGGGACTCATGGCTCCAGATGGATATGTAGCAGCGGGTTACCTTATCTGGTATCAATGTGAGGGAAACCCCTTGGTCCTGTGGAGGCTTGAAGACACAGGATAGGGGAATGCTAAGCAGCTGTGGCAGGAGTGGGTGGGTGTGTAGGGGAGCACCCTCATAGAGGGATGGGGGTGGTAGGAGAGTATAGGGGGCTTGTGGAGGGAAACTGTGAAGGGAGAAAACATGTGAAATGTAAGTACATAAAATAACCAATATAAATGGGAAAAGAAAGCATAGTTAGTAAGTTAATTCTTTATGCTTATTTGGAGTCACACTTGGGAATGTCCAGTCTGAGACTGGAAGGCAGGATGCTTCAGAGGACTTAAGTATACAGTTCCAGGGAACCCAGATTTCTTCCAATAAGGGCTGTGGATATGAGACTAAGGTATCTTTTGTTCTCTTTGCTATCATTGTCTGATTTAGTTCTCTTGGCCCATTCTGTCTGGCCAAATGTTACATGATACTATACTTCTTTCAGTTTTGCATTATTTTATTTGCATTTATTAATTCAATAAATACTGAGATTTAAAAAAAAATATTATATTTTAAAATTTTTTTATGGGTGAATTTATTTACATTTCACATGTTATCCCCCCTCCCCAGTTTTCTCTCCAAAAATCCCCCATCCCAAACCCCTCCCCCTACCTCCATGAGGGTGCTTCCCCAACCACCCACCCATTCCTGCCTCATTGCTCTAGACTTCTTAATCAACTTATAGAGTAAATGTTCCCAGCTTAGGGAAAACTTCCCTGCAATCTGTCTGCATCATTCCTCATTCCTGGTACAATGCTCTACATCTTGCCATTAGGAGCCCTTATTTGTATGAGTTCATGTCAGTGGTGCTTACTGAGTATATTTTGTTATGCTGAATGCCTTTTTTGGGGGGAATTAATCTACTTGGCATCTCTTGTCCAGACCGTGGTTTATTGATTCTCTCTGGCTTGTGTTGTCACCACTTCTCTTTCTGTTATAATGAATTTTCCACAGAACACAGTTCATAATGCCATAGCACCATGATTCAATTTTTCATGCAGTCTTTGTTCTCGCCATTCTCAAGCCATGATCATGGAGATTGGATTTTTTTAAAAAATAATATTTAATTGACTCATGTAAATTGAGATATAAATTTGGAATTCCACATACTATTTCTATGCTTATGTATACTATATCATATTAAGCAGGATAAAATATCTACCTATGGAACATTCATTATTTTTATTATAAAACATTCAAAATAGTTCCTCTAGCGCCTTAGAATGTATTGTGTGTATGATTACCCGTGAAAACCACATTGAGCTATATATAACACTGAAGAATTTATTCTTTCCTTTTTGTAGCTTGGAACTTACTGATCACTTTGCTTATCCCTATAGCATCTATTCTCCTAAACATCTAATATCAACCATTCAATTTTTAGTCCACTATTAAAGTCTTCCTGTCACTGTCTTTACTGAAGACATCATTTACTTTGCAGCCATTCCTCCTAAGTTTATTTACAGCATCTGTCTCACAAAGCCCATGTAGTGTTCAGAAAAGTCAACTGAAATCTGAAATTCCTTAGCTACAGCACCCAAACAACAATATGCAACTAAAGCGTATTGTCTATTCTGCATTACATGAATATATTCATTTTCATGTCCCTTAAAGACTTCAAAGACAATAAATATTAATCATATATAGAATTATTTTGTAAAACTTCCCCACAAATCTGCTTGAATTATGGTCAGAGATCCATTTTATTTTTCATTTGAATTACATTATTTTCTAAACTTAAAACTTACTTGTGTGTCCTTTGCAAGGATTTATTCCATTGGATAAGTACTTCACTAGTAAAACAAAAGTAAACATTCATCAAAATCAAAGGCTAATCAGGAGTTTCTCATACTTTAGATATTCTATAGAAGAAGCTGTCAGCTTCTTCTCTAATTCTAATTTTATAACAAAGATCACAGTAATTGGTGAACTTATGCCATGGCATTTAAGATGCCAGTCACAGTGATGGATGTACATTAATCAAGTTGTCAATCCCCAAACCTACAAATACACTTTAATATGTATTTGTTTGAACTATTTATTCTATGGCAAGGTATAACATCATATAAATATTTCTCTATAAAATGCTTATGACATGAATAATACAAAGTCATTTGCCTTTCAATCATAGCATTAATTTGAAACAGGAATAGATATGAATTTTCTATGCAAATGAAGAAACTCAAAAGATAATTGGATTTCTTTGCTCTATAATGGAGATTTCACTTAATATCTTCTTTCAATTATAAAACTGAACATGTATAAAGCTGTTGCTAGGAGCAGGACATACTCTTCATTGACATTGTAAGGATCAGCAAACTTTTTGTTAAATTTCTTAATGATTAATTTTGTAAATAGTCAAACTCTCTTATTCTCTGATTTTTTATTTTTATACTCATCATGTGAAATCTTTTGCTCTTAATTAGGTAGATTCTAATTCTTCAGAACATTATTGAATATGCAAGACTACTACCAATATTTAGTGCAGGATACTACTATAGAAGATTTGTAGCATTAATTCAGGTAGCTGTTTGATTTTACAATATTTTCCAAATGACATGGAATGGAAAGTATAAAGCCAAAAGTATAGACTTTAGGATTTACCATTAGACCACTGCCAAGCTATTCTCAATGTATTGCTTTATTTACTTTAGTTTAAATGTATATGATGACTGCCATTGTATGCTATAATTTATCCCCACATTAAATGTTATTTTTTCATATTACCACAATGTTTTTAATATCTCCACTCATGTGTTATAAAGTATTAGTTATAAAATACTGTTTATAATAGCCAAAACATACCAAGGGTTATAAGAAGCAAAACATGAAACCAACTACTTCCTGAACTACAGAACTAAAAATAGGAGATTCAAATTCTGACCTGTGACCTTTATAGAAGCAAGCACTATTCACTTTGACTTTACATTCCACTTTAAATTTCTGAGTGTAATGTGTTTTACTTTTTATATCCTTGCTGATCGAAAACAATCGATGTTGGCCTGTATAAAAACAGGTTTTATTACTTCAATAAAATAACTGATACACTGCTTTTTGAGGAATGATTTTGATTTAAAGCACAAAATTATAGACAAATTGTAAGAAAAGTATGGCAATTTCTGGTCAGGGACGCAGTGATAATGTGTCTTACAAGCATGAAACGATGGTATAATTTGACCTAGGGAGTAGCCTATGAGGTGCTGTAGTGACCCATTACAATGTCCCTATTCATAACAACCTCTGTATCCTTTCCAAGGAAACCATCCCCAAACATCTGAGAATTTTACTTGTTCTCACTTGCTCATCATATTAAACTGGGAATTAAAACCTGTCATATCGATTATTATGTGGACTTCCAACTCAACACACTAGTCAATGATCTACCCTAATGGAGACAGGTTCAACTATCAGACCATGTGCTTCAAATTATCTCATTAAGCATTCGTCATCAACACTTGTAACTCCAACTGGCACCAACAAGTCACACAATAAACCAGAGTTTATGAATCTGGGGAAAGACTGATATGGAAAAGGGGAGTTATCAGGAGACTGATCGATGAGGATTTGAGAAAAGCATAACCAGAAAGCATTGTTAATATGTATAAAAACTGTTGACAAATGTCATGAAGAAATATGCAGAAAACACTGCCTTTAAACACTCCTAGAGAAAATAAACACAACAGAAAAACACACAGAGAATAAGAGAGATAAGACAGAAACAGAGAGAAACAGAGACACAAACAGAAAGGCAGACTGACAGAAAGCTAGGCAGACAGACATGCTTGCAATAAAACTCACAATCTCTCTATATAGCCAGGCAGTGAATGTTTGTCCTCTTAACTTTACTCAGTTGTCCAATTAGCAGAAAGTATATGTTTCACTCTGCATGAATATCTTTTCAAAATGTCTTTGAAAGGACTGAGTGAAATTCTCCATCTAAAATTTGAAGAGAAGGTAGGTTTGAGAAAACTTCCTTTTAATTATCTATCCGCTGAAATTGTTTTTATCTGATAATCATGAGAAAACTTCTGCATGCAGGTCAGAGAGGGTGGGTAAAAGTTCAATGAAGCAGAATGTTTCTCTTCAAACAAATTTCCTTAGATTAGAAATAGTTTCGTTTAACCTCTACAGGTGACCTCCTTCTCACTGGCAAGAATTAAATTTCTACATGGGGGATAAAGCTGTAAATATCAATCTTGGTGTTTATTTATATTAGCCAAAGAAGTGAAAATTGTCATTTATCACTGTTCTTCCCAAACAAAAGAGAGATGAGAATACTTTTATGTTTCTGGAATGTCAAAGAAGTGGTCTGTGATCAATCCTAAATTGCTCGTCAACAGGAAAGTTGAAGCTGTCATAGTGAGGATGTGAAAATAGTCCGTGCTAGCCACAGTTAAATCCACAAAAATTATCTATTCTCATTTATTATTGTAAATTTAATCCAAAGTTAACAATATATGCTTTTTCTTCTTGGGGAAGAAATAGTGACTTTGAATATTTTCAAACTAATATATGCCAACATCAATTCACTATGAAACATTCAAATTAGATACTCAGGTCTCTTCCCTCATCCTATCTGGGCTTTTCCCCTCATCATATCTCATTTTTAGTGTCTAAATGAGGGTACAACTATTGTCTGTATTCCTACCAACAACCAGACACAAATGCTACAGAATAACTGGTTCTTAGTGTTTCTATTCCCATTAAGAAAAAATTTATTTCAAACCATCTTTTGTTTCTCCAAAGTTTTGCCTATTTAATATCTAATTGAAAATAATACATATTTAAAATAATTATAACTGAAATTACTATGAAGAAATATATTTTAGTAAGTAATATAGCTTTACATAGCCTGTTCATTGGATACGTAAAAAAATAACTATAATTCTTATTGAAGTTATTATAATATTTTATATAAATAACATTATTTTATGTGACTACACATCACGCAAGTTTCATCTATAAACATAATTTAGTACTTATAACTGCCCACAACTTAATTATTTTTTTTTATTTAATTTATCTTTAGTTAGAAGGCTTATTGGAATTAACTTCTGTAAAGGAATGGCATCATTTATGCTACACAAAGGGTATTTTGAAGGAAAAAATGCTTAAGTTTTTTTTAAGAATATTATTCCTATCTTTATTCCTATATTTTAAGGTAGCAAATTCAAAGGATTTCACTTAGTCCAGTTGTGGGAAAAATAAACAACTATTTTAAAAATTAATGTAAACATAGCAGTACTCAGACCTTAGTGTTTTTGAAGAGGCCAATAAATATAAGCAAAGAAACTTTCTTCAAGTATTAAAATGTCTATACACTATACACTACAATGTATTATTTTCAGAAACTTCACAGAAAAAAAACTATACCATATTTAATCCTTGCATGATTATAAAACAAATTTTGTAATTAGACTACTAAAGATGAAATCTGAGTTCTGTCACTAATATATATTTTTTCATTTGAAAATTTCAAGATAATATAATCAAAGCTCATGCCTAATACATACATTTAGACTAATAATTGACATATGGTTGGTCCTGTGGAATGGTTTATTTTCATCGGTACTTGTGGTAACATAGCGATTACCTGTGGCAGAATATCAAAAGTGTTATCTTCTTTAAATTCAGTTTAAAATATGATGAGGTGAGTTATGCTAGAAGTTATGAGTCAATTCCAATGTGATTTATTGTAATCATACAAAAGTGAGAAAAATGTTTATGTTAGAAGGTAAGTTACTTTAATATTATATTATTGTGCTGATTTAATATGCTCTTGATGTCATGGTCAGTATAATATTATTTTACAATGACACAAACATGTTGACTCCTCATTGCCACAGAATTATTTTGTAACAGAATTGCTTTTGGCTTATTATTATCCGATTCTGAACATAAAATTGGTCAGTATAGTATCTGATTATTCTAAAAGTATATTTTAAAAGTCAGTGGCAGTTTAATTAAATTTTAGGAATAGTTTAAAAACCTTACAGGTTGGCCTGAAAAAACTGTAATAAATCATGGTTTTAGACTTTCCTGTAGGAATGAAATTCTGTTGTTATCATCATCTTTGTACAGAGTATTGCTGTGTCTCTCAAACTACAATATTTTCTATAGAAAATAATGTCTTCTTCATCTATGCCCATTTCTCAGGTAGCTTAAACATATTAGCAGTGATAAAAGAGAGATAGATATAGGGATCTGCATGAGAATAAAAAGAGATAAATATAAAGTACTAAACAAGCATGGCATTATTTGAGATTGTCTTAGTAATATTAAGTCTCTTTTTGATGTGTCAGCTTTAATGAAAGCCTTGTTTTATTAAAAATAGAACAAAACTCTAAGCTTTAATTATCAATACTATCTTGCTAATAAAAGTCTAAAAAAGACTCTGTCATGATCCAGGAAACAGTGGAAATGGTTTAGGAATTCAATAATTTATAAAAGAAATACTTTAAAACAAAACTATTTTAAAGTATTAGACTCCTTATGCCACTGAAGTTAACCAACGACATGACAATTCTGGATCTTTTCTTTCATGTTATTGAAATATTGATATTTAGTGCTAACTCTTCATTGACTCAGTTCTGGAAGAAAAGGACACAAAGTTAGTTGTACAGTATGTGGATTTAAACATATGATAGAACCAGCTAATTATTGCTTATTAATGAATCTGTATTTTATTTATTTTCAGACATGGTTATAAGTATCATTGCTTTATTTATATAAGCATATAAAAGTGGGCATAATAAAACATGTTTTTTATTGTGTTAAAAATTCCAAATTATTAATACAGGTTTTTAATGTACTTAAAAAAAATATAGATATAGATATAGATATAGATATAGATATAGATATAGATATAGATATAGATATATATAGATGATATATATCCACTTATAAGTGAGTATATACCATGCATGTCCTTTGTGTTTGGGTTACCTCACTCATGATATTTTGAACTTCCATCCATGTGCTTCCAAATTACATGATGCCCTTGTTTTTACTTGCTGATTAGTATTCCATTGTGAAAAGGAACCACCTTTTTTTAATCTATTCTTTAGTTGAGGCACATCTAGGTGGTTTCTAGTTCCCATCTATTAAGAATGAAGGTGCTGTAAAGATAGTTAAGGGATTGTCTTTCTGGGATGGTGGAGCATCTTTGGGTATTTGCTCAGGAGTGATATAGCTGGTTCTTGAGGTAGAACTATTCCACATTTTCTGACAAACCACCAAATTGATTTCCAGAGTGATTGTATAACTTTGCACTCCAACAAATGATACACAGACCAAAAGAAGACAATTAACAAGGAGGGCCCAGTGGAGGATCGTTTAAACTTTCTCAGAAGGGGAAATAAAATAGATATTGGAGGTGGATAGAGGAAAGGAACTAGGTGGAAGAAGGGGACAGTGGGCAAGCAGGGTGGGAGTTACCAGGTGTAGGTAAGAAGGGGGGAAAGAGTGGAAAATGGTGGTGGTCAGGTTGCTGAGGGCATTTCTAGGACTTGCCAGAGACTTGAGACAGGTAGTGGTATGGCAAGGCAACCACAGTGTGTCTATGGGGGTTAGTCGAGCTGAGATTCCTAGCACTGGAGTCACTTCCTGTAACCAGGCAGGACTCCCAGTGTGGGGATAAATACATCAACCCACAAAACCTTCAAACCAAAATGTGTCCTGTCTAGAAGATGTGTAAGTATGAAGATAAGAGTAGGGATGGTAAGAATGTCCAACCAATGGTTATCCCAAATGGAGATCCATCCAATGGGCATGAACAAATCCCTGACGCTATTAATGATACTCTGTTATATTTATAGACTGGAACCTAGCATAATTGTCATCTGAGAGACTCCACCCAGCAGCCAATGGAAACAGATGCAGAAACTCATAGCAAAACATGAGATAGAACTTGGGGGAATTTGTGCACAAATCGGAGGAAAGATTAAGGGTCCTAAAAGGACAGGGATCCAGCGAAAGACCAACAGTGTCAAATAACTAGGACCCTTATTGGGTCCCAGAGACTGAACAAATAACCAGAATGAGCATGGATAGGACCAAAGCCACACACATTTATTTAACAGATGTGCACCTTAGTCAAGAAGTAGAGCAAGGGCTGTCACTGTCTGTTGCCTGCCTGTGGATTGTGGATCCTGTTCCCCTAAATGGGCTATTTTGTCTGCCCTCAGTGAGAAAGGATGCTCCTAGTATTGAGGTGACTTGATGCTCCAAAGGTGATGATCCCAGAGGGCAGCTACCTCTTCTCAGAGGAACAGGGGAGCAGAAAATGGGGGAAGATCTGTGTGAGGAGGTAATGGAAGGAGAGAGGAAGCTGATATTGGCATATAAACTGAAGAAAGGAAGAGAGAGAAAGAGAAAAGGAGAGAAAGAAAGAAAGAGAGAGAAAGAAAAAGAGAGAAAGAAAGAAGAAAGAAAGGAAGGAAGCAACAAAGAAACAAAGAAACATACAAAGAGACAAAGAAACAAACAAAGAAAAAAAGCATATGCATATCATGGGAATGATACACTCAGGCTAAGGAAGGTACAAGAAGCTAAGCAACATAATAAAAGTACTTGTGCCTTAGGAACCAGTACACATTTTAATTAATCTTTGCAATAATTTTTGTTTCAAAAAATAGTTGGAAACATTAAAAACAAAGTCTTTCCTTCATTAAATTCATAATCAAACCTAATTTACTGTTTATATTACATAAGTGAAAACATAAAATTTGGAATAATTTTGGTAAGAGAATCTTCAAAGTATTAGAGAATTATCCAATGAAGTATTTGGGATACAATATGCATGGACAAACTACACAAATCCATTATGTGTTTGCAACTGGAGTTAATAATAGGCACATAGCATTAGGCATAAATAAGCAAGGTGTTGAGAGTACATAGACCAGATGTGGAGACATCTGTTTATGAATCTTAATTATAAGATATAATTTAGAGTATTAATAACTACACATAAAAATATAGCTCATTTACTCTACCCTAAAGTGATTTCCATGTGGATACAAACTAGCACCTAAAAGAATAATAATTATGGAGCTGTTGGCAATATCAAAACACAATAAATTGTGAACTACCATAAATGCACACAAATTATGAATTACTAAATAGTTTATTGTATCATCTAGAAAAATATTTTATATAACTTTTCAAAATAAAGTCACTAAATGCATGGTGTTCATTTATCAAAATATCATGGGGTGTAAAAAATTAGAAAAATAACCAAAGAATATTTGCTATTTTATAAGTGGTTTTGTTTGAACACTAGTAATTCCATAAGTTTCTCTTGATCAATTAAATTCCTAAATCTGTATACATTTAGAAATTTTTAAAATGTAGGATTTAGCATATTTTTCCAAAACCAGAAAGAATAGTTGTGCCTGAGAAAAAACAAAATCACTAGATAAATTTTAAATACAACTTTATACTTTTACTGCATATGTGATGTTATTTTAAAAAATTGTTTGCTGATCAAGTTCTTAATACAGACTAGATAATGATTTTCTAGAGACATTGTACAGTTGGTATTACTGATTCCTGCTTGGAACTGTATCTACATGTTTGTAGATAAGTAGTGAAGGTGATGACAAATTTGTACTAAAATTAAAATATAAAATTAAAATTAATATAAAAATTTCAACTATTTGCAATGAGCCTAAATGGAAACCACCATAATATGTTATACCGTAGTAAGTATACTTGTATCTCTGTCTCTGTCCCTGTCTCTGTCTCTGTCCTTCTCTGTGTCACATATACATTAATATCAAATTAAAAGGGATGACTAAAATACAAACTTCAATTAGATTGATTCTTATAATCACACAATGTACCAAGGGATCTCTCCTGAATACACGGAGGAGAAATGAGCTTCAGAATCCAGCAGAGAATGATTCTATATTTAACGTGCACATTCCATAGTCTAATTTCCTTGGACACTAATGTGAATGGGTAATTCTGTTAACCTAAATTTATCCTGAGCTCTGAGTAAAATATTTTAAAAACATTTCAATTTCTATAAAAGAAGAGAAAATAGAAGTAAACTAAAATAATATGGACTCAAACATGTCATTAGCATTAATCTATGTGTGTGAACGTGATAAATGTAAGCTTTCTGGTTTTGCTCTAAATGGTGACATAACAAGGAGTTAGGAAGCTCATTTCACTGTTGAAAAACACTAGTATGAAAGTAAATTCTTTATACCCCGTTGTTTTCTTCATTGTCGCCTTTTTGAAATATCAAAGCCCATTTGATTGGCATTTCCTCAACTGCTAGGGATGATGACTAAACAGTAATGAAAGCTTAACATACCCAAACCTATGGAATAAGATGTACAAGGTTGGTCTTTCCTTCAGTCTCTGCTCGACACTTTATTGCCATATTTGTTCCCATGAGTATTTTGTTCTCTTTCTAAGAAGGACTGAAGCACCCACACTTTGGTCTTCCATCTTATGAGCTTCATGTGGTCTTTGAATTGTATCTTGGTTACTTTGAGTTTTGGGCTAATATCCACATAGGGAGTGCATACCATGTGTGTTCTTTCATGATTGGGAAGATATCACTCAGGAAGATATTTTCTAGTTCTATCCATTTGCCTAAATATTTCATGAATCCTTAGATTTTAATAACTAAATAATACCTATCTGGAGATTTACTCCTTATACCAAAGCCAGACATTATTGTGGATACCAAGAAATGCATGCTGATATTGCTGTCTCCTAAGAGACCCTGCCAGAGCCTTACAAATACAGAGGCAGTGCTGCGACCCCAGCCTCCAGCCAGCAGAGGTGGAGAAAAGAAGACACATATACCAAGGCAGGGTTCAAGAAGCTTCTGCAGCTTCCACAGCTTCCTCTTTATTCTGGGGATCGCCCAATTTATCCCCATGCATTCACTGAATTCGTCTCTCACCACTCTTCATCATCCAATCAGCATTCAGCATGCTCTGTACAGGAGCCATGCACACAGACATGGTGCATGCACATTGATAGGCCAGTGACTCAATATCATGCTGTATGATGTTATTCATCAGGTGGAGAGTGCATAATCATTCAAGTGCGCATGTTCAGGTTCTTGGTAAACAAGCAGGGATCACAGGGCTTAGCAATGAGCCCGGGCACCATCTTCACCCATGCAGCAATACCCACTTCCCACATCTCCCCCTTTTTGTTTAATTAAAATGGCTCTGGGATCGCATCTGTCTTAGGTTAACCTCATTCATGTTACATCCTTACCGGTCATTGGTGTGGTGAACTAACTTTCACCAGCCTGTCTTAGGTTGGTATGCACATGTGAAAGTCTTACCTGTCATAGTTTAATGATCCAACATATTGAGCCAAACATGGGGTGAATTATCTGACTCTATAGCCACCACAGCTTGAATCAATAACTGTTTATCGGCCTGCACCCATCTGCACATGCGTATCATCCACCACAACATACCAACACATACAGCGCACAACAAAAATCCCCAGAAGGCCATCCCTCCCCAATCCTTGAGGAAGCTGAAGGTCCCCTGGATCATCTCCAACCACTGTTGAGTTGTGGCAATCTCCAGACGGGTGTTATTCCCTGCAACAATGGATGCCCGTAATTCTTCCATCTTGCTATCAAAATCACGACTCCAATTTCCTAATAGCATGGATCCAATGTCACGGGACAAATTAGCTGCACGAGAAAAATTCTGATACTGCACAGAGGTTACACAAATTCCTGACATATGGGTTACACAAAACACAAATACTAATTGCTCCAGAATATCTATCTGCTCTTGGAGCAAATCCACTCTGTGATTTACTAATAAGATTCCAGTTTTCAGTTGAGAGTTTAATAACTTTTCTTTAGATAGGGTCCTCTGAGGTGTCCACACCAGCAGATTTTTATTCCATTTGATGGCTATTTGTTCAGTGGACCCTAGGAAAATCCAACCCATGTTGGATTTTCTTTGCCTCTTGTAGGAATGGAAGATACCCGACCACCCTCATGCTTCCTCAGTCCCTTCCCTGCTTTAAAATTCATTTTATTCATGATAGCTATACTTTGTGGGCTATAATTGCCCTCTGTAACAAGCCTCACCCCCATTTGTTTCTTGACATCTCTTCCCCACAAAGATATGGGTATACTTAGCACAAAAGGTTGAAAGCTACCATTATGACACTCATCATCTTCCCATTGTAATATCCCTGCACTGCAATTTGGATCTTGTGCAAATCCTAAGCCTCTCAAGGACTGAGCGGAAGGCTGAATAGGCCATGCTGATGGCCAATCTGCTTCTTTAATAATGCTCTGATCAGCTCAAGGATCCAGCAATCCCCAAATGGTAATCCCCTGTACCTTCAATTTATAAAGCGGGCGTTCCCCCTAAATCCATAGAGAACCACACCCCTGGATCCCCAGTTGATCCGAATCCCTTTGTTCCTCTAATAAGGCCCTTTGTAGGATAATGTGTATGACAGCTGGGAAGTAACAAAATTTGTGCTATCCTATCTCCAGGTGAGATGGCAGACACACCTCTTGGGGATAAGACCATGATTTTCACCTCTCCCTCCTAGTCAGAATCGATTACTCCAGAGTGCACTATTTAACACTGCCTTACACAGATTTTTGCCAATTGAAAGGAGTCATACCAAATCTCTGCAATCCCTCCACCGAGTCACAGTGAAGGCAGCTTGGGGGCCATAGGTAGTTACTGACTCTTTAAGTTTC
This sequence comes from Mus pahari, assembly GCF_900095145.1. NCBI lineage: Eukaryota > Metazoa > Chordata > Mammalia > Rodentia > Muridae > Mus > Mus pahari. Next base: position 63,387,568 of record NC_034600.1, read on the forward strand.
TGAATTGTTTTCCAATCTAATGGCTCATGATAACTGACAACTGACCCTCCTGCACCTTCACATTAGCTTTTTCATCCCTACTGGGAGCCAGATCTTAGCTTATAACCCCGGGAACTTAACTTGGTCCCTGTATCAGGAACCTAACTCCATCCCATACCAGTAACCTCCTCCTAGTGCTAGATTACTACTCTCTACCACAGAACTCACCCATAGCTCTTGCTTCTTGATTCAGCTGCTCTTTTCAGAGTTCCCCATACAGGCCACCAGATGCCCTTTTCAGAGTTCCCTGTATGGGCCACTAGAGGCCATGCACCCCAACCTCCCGCCAGCAGAGGTGTGGAAAAGACAACATGTACACCAAGGCAGGGTACAAGCAGCTTCCGCAGCTTCCACAGCTTCCTCTTTATTCTGGAGGATCATCCAATTTATCTGCATCAATCCACTGAGCCCGTCTCTCACCACTCTTCATCATCCAATCAGCATTCAGCACGCTCTGTACACGAGTCATGCACGCAGACAGGGTGCACGTTGATAGGCCAATAACTCAATATCATATCAATATCCCCGTTCTATTGTTCCCCTACACTAGAGCATCACTTCACAGGACCAGGGCCTCTCCTTCCATTCTTGCCCAACAGGATCATTCTCTGTTTCATATGTGGTTGGAACCATGGGTCCCTCCACGTGTACTCCTTGGTTGTTGGTTTAGCCCCTAGGAGCTCTGAGGGGTCTGGTTGGTTAATATTGTCGTTCTTCCTAGGGGGTTGCAAACTCCTTCAGCTCCTTTAGTCCTTTCTCTAACTCCTCCATTGGAGACCGTGTTCTCAGTCCAACGTTTGGCTGCAAGCATCCACATCTGTATTTGTCAGGCTCTGGCAGAGCCTCTCAGGAGACAGCTCTAGCAGACTCCTGTCAGCATGCACTTCTTGGCATCCACAATAGTGTCTGGGTTTGGAGTCTGCATATAGAATGGATCTCCAGGTGGGGCACTCTCTGGATGACCTTTCCTTCATTATTTATTCCACATTATGTGTCCTTATTTCCTCCCATGAGTATTTTGTTCCCCCTCCTAAGAAGGATCAAAGCATCCACACTTTGGTCTTTCTTCTTCTTGAGCTTCGTGAGGTCTGTGAATTGTATTTTGGCAAGTCTGAGCATTTGGGCTAATATCCACAGCTAGTGCATGCATGTGTGTTCTTTTGTGTCTGAGTTACCACACTGGCTAGTTTGTGTCAACTTGACACAAGCTGGAATTATCACAGAGTAAGGAGCTTCAGTTGGGGAAATGCCTCCATGAGATCCAGCTGTGGGGCATTTCCTCAATTAGAGATCAAGGTGGAAGGTGCCCTTGTGGGTGGGACCATCTCTAGGCTGGTAGTCTTGGCTGTATAAGAGACCAGGTTGAGCAAGCCAGCAGAAGCAAGCCAGTAAGGAATATCCCTTCATGGTCTCTGCATCAGATCCTGCTTCCTGACCTGCTTGAGTTCCAGTCCTGACTTCCTTTGGTGATGAACAGCAGTATGGAAGTGTAAGCTGAATAAACCCTTTCCTCCCCAACTTGCTTCTTGGTCATGATGTTTGTGCAGGAATAGAAACCCTGACTAAGACACCTCACTAGGGACTATATTTTCTAGTTCCATCCATTTGCATAAGAATTTTATGAAGTTTTAGAAGCTGAGTAGTACTCCAAACTTTTTGTTTTATTTTGTTTTGGTTTGTTTGTTTGTTTGTTTTTTGAGAAATTTGTCCAGATCCTAGACAAATTTTCTGAGTCGGTCACAAACAATTTTTTTTGTGTGTGTGCTTTGTAATTAGAGTTATTTTATCTTCTGGGTCTTAATCCTCTGCCATGTGTATAGCAATGATTCTCTCACATTCTCTGGCCTCCTCTTCAGTAATTTGATTCCTTTGTTATCCGTGAAGAAGCTTTTAAATGTTATGAAGTCTCAACGGCAATTGCAGGATTTCATTCTTGGGCAAATGAGTTCTACTGAGAAGGATTGCTATGTTGTCTGTGTCTTCTCCATTTTTTTTTTAAAATGTATTTCAGTCTTCCCATTTGGGTATCTGATCTGTTTGAACTAGGTTTGTTGTAAAGTGATAGATAGATACATGGTTCTTTTCAAAAGTAGACCCCAGAGTTTCAGAAAATAATTCTGAGCAAAACGAGCAAGGCTGGAACTATTACCATTCCAAACTGAAAAAATATGTGTAGTCTCTTTCATTTTCATATTAATTTAAGATCAAACTTTTAATTTCTGTGAATAATGAAGTAGGTGTTTTAGTTGAGATTGTATTGAACCTGTGAACATCTTTGTTAATATAGTTACCCTTATATTTTTAATTATAGCCATCCATAAGTCTGGGACGGTTTTTTATTATTACTGACATTATCACTGTCTTCAGAGGTTTAAAATTTTCCTTTTAAAGAGATTTCACCATCTTGATAGGATTTATTCATCAGTATTTTATTTTCTTTGGAACTATTGTGAATGAGAGCACACTCATAATTTCTCAGTGCAGTTATTGTTAGTAAATCTTTGCAACTGATTTGTACAAATTGAGTAGTTTTCAATGTTGCTTGCTCCTCCCTCCCTCCCTCCCTCCCTCCCT
>NC_034600.1:63390186-63406223 GCF_900095145.1 Mus pahari
CCTCCCTCCCTCCCTCCCTCCTTTCTTTCTTTCTTTCTTTCTTTCTTTCTTTCTTTCTTTCTTTCTTTCTTTCTTTCTTTCTTATCTTGACACTAGAAGCCCACATGAGCATACCAGCAGATGTACACATACACACACACACACACACACACATACACATACACACACACAGTCTCTCTCTCTCACACACACATGCATATATAATTACACACACATACACTCACACACAAATGATGAATAAATAGATAAAAGAATAATTTTATACTGATAAATAGTTCAAGTTTTTGTTCTCCACAATATCTGTAAGTGTCAGAGTTAGCAGTCCTGGCATTTGGTGTTTCTCTCTTTACATCATATGGGTTTCTGGGATCTAATTCAGTCCATCAGACTTAGCAGCAAGAATCCTTTCCTGCTGAATCGTTTTGCCAAATGTGGATTATTTTTAATTCCACAATTTAGGCAGTTTATTTTGATCTGCTTCACCATTTAAAGATAAAGTGAAAGGCTGAAGTGATATTATAAAAATTTTGACTTGCAAGAATAGAAGCATCAAGGCAAAGATGAAACTGATAACTTATAAGTAATATTTCATTTCTCAAAATGATGACTTTTTCCTTTGTGCTGACATTAAAAAAAAAAAGAGTCGATTCCAACATTAAAGAACAGATTTTATTTATAGTAAAGCAATCTTAAAATTCTCCATTTTAAAACTTTGCTGAAATGTAAAAAAACCGTTAAAACACAATCACATGTATACCAGGCTTCTATTCCAGCTATCAGCTCCTGAGTGCTCAGCGGAAAGCCACCGCCTCAAATAAATAAATAAAGGACTTAACATCAGAGTTAGCTCTTTATTTTTATATGTACTCAGATTTCTTTTACAGGTATGATGTGAGGAAATATTTAATTTAATGTCCGTGTGGATTGCCTCACATTTAAATAATCTCTTGACATAAATTGTGAGCAAAAACATATTTTACATTAATTGAATTTGTCCCTTAAAAACCTCATAAATATGTACAATGCATTTTAATAAATCATACCTGCCAGTTTCCTGTCTCCTCAAATTCTATCAACCTTCCCATCTTCAGGTAATTCCCTTTCTTACATTCACATTTTCTGTTCTGGTTGAGAGACCTTTCATTTTTTGTCCCTTTATTCCTTGTCCTCCTCAGCCTCATCTTTCTGCCATTTACTATTAGAATTTTGAAGGAAAGTTGGTCTGTCCTGACCTCCTATTTCCTGTTGTATATTTAGTAATCTCACACAAATTTCCTAATATAATGAAGTTGACATCAAAATTAACTATTAATATAAAAATATATTCTATATTTATATATGTATATACAATATATATATAATTGATACAAAATATCACTTTTAACTTTGAAACCTTGGATAAAAATTTAAATTGCTATTGTATTAAATCAAAGTAAATCACTATGAAAGTATGGAAATAATGGATTTCACATCACTAGTATTAATAGGGAATAACTATGACTAAGAGGCATAGAAATAACTACTCTTGTGATTTATCTGCTTAACTACTGGATGTATGTTTATGTTGGTGTGATAGCATGATCACTGTGTGTCTAGGATTTTGACATTTTTGCGGAATTATTTTACCTTCACATATACCTAACTCCAAATTCCACTGTGAAGGATGATGAATCATCCTGTTGTAGTGATTTTAAAAGTGTGCACTAAATTGTCCAAAATATGTTTCATGATAATATTTGTAGTTTCTTTACATATGCTGCTACCTTATAAATGCATTTACTGTAACAAAGGTTGGGACATAGAAGGATAAAACGATTGCAAGTTCAATTTTGTAAGTTCAACTCTGTCTGTATTGTCAGGATACCATTCCACATCAATAAAATAATTTCCACCTGATAAATATGAGGATGAAAACTGACAGCTAAGGAGCAAAACAAATGATTTTAAATATATTGTTTTTAATTTTATATACATGTTCCATGACATGGAAATGTTAATAGATACAATTAATAATAAAAAATACATTTTAATTTATTTCAATTAAGTAAAATTTTATTTAGTTATAGAAGAGAAGCCTAAATTTTCTTTATTTAATGATAGGTTCAAAATATTTAACTATGACTATTAATGGGATGATTTCTGCACCTGAGACAAGCACATCTGTTTCAAAAATTAGCTGACATCCATAAAATTCACAACAGAAAAATTTTGGAATCATGCACATACTTTCAACATCATCTCAGAGACAACAGCTCTTCTAAATGACACATGTTACACTGTCCAGAACATCATGTTTGTATCTTTTTATTTGCTATCTTTAAAATAGATAGATAGACAGATAGAAAGTAGATAGATAGATAGATAGATAGATAGATAGATAGATAGATAGATAGATAGATAAATGGTTTATCTAGAAAAAATTTACAGAAGAAAATATCAGAGGCATTGGAAAATGCTTAAGTAAAGGGATTTAATGTGCAAAGCAATTTGTATTCTAGTCATTCATGTGGTATATAATCATGTACTGTATGCAGCTAAATGAGTCTGTTGTCTGACTGTAATGAATGTCTGCATCCATCCTAACAGTTAATGAGGAATAAATGACTTATTATCCTTGAATGGCTGTATCTAAATAGCTCAGCATCAAAAACAGAATATTAAAATGTGTAGCTAAAATAGATCACAAATGGTAATGAACTCACTCAGTTTATTAATAATTTTTTTTTAAGCATGAGAAGGTACAGTTCTTGAGTATAAAATCACCATTGGTGTGAATTCATCCACAGCAACAAAATTTTAAGTTAAAATTTTTAAGTAACTAGGACTGCAAATTCATCAATGTGTATGTATTTGGATATGTGTATAAACATATAAACATATTTTAAAATATTTCTGGAAGATGGCTTTACTACACTTAAATAACAACAATTTATTAAATTTGTTTTAAAACATATAAATTTACATTTAATATATTCATTTATAATTTGCAAACCCAATTTTCAAAGGAAATTTCTATAATCTCATGTCATAACTTCTGGTTTCTTTTACTTTTGAATTTTTTTTTTGTCTCATGTCCTTTGAGCAACATCTGATGTTCAGATCGCCAAGGATTGCTCTAGACTAGGTGTGGAATAAACCCAAAATAAAGAAGTATGAAGCACTCAAGAATTCTGGAAAGCTCGGAGATCTGATGAGTGCTTTCCATTCAGACAGAAAGATGCCTTATGTTTGCTTTGCTGAGTGTTGGTCTCATAATGCAAACTGTTTTCCCTTTCCTCCACTTTGGAATGACAATGTATATTCTGTGCCACTGCATGCTTGAAGTTTGTGACCTGCTTATTTATTTTGACTTTATAAGAGTTAGGCACCTTATATAGCTGTCTCTTGAGAGGCTCTTAAGAGGGACCAATGACTCCAGCTGCATGGGTACCAGAGGATGGCCTTGTTAGGCATCAGTGGGAGGAGAGGCTTTTGGTCCTGTGAAGGCTTGATACCCCAGTGTAGGGGAATTCAAGGGCACGGAGATAGGAGTAGGTGGGTGGGTGGGAGAACACCCTCAAAGAAGCAGGGGGATGGGAGATAGATTTCCAGGGTGGGGACTGGGAAAGGGCATAACATTTGAAATGTAAATAAAGAAAATACCTAAGGAAAAAAATTAAAAAAAAAAAAATAAGAGTTACAATTCAAAGATTTCCTTCAGTCTCAGAAAATAGTTAAAATTTTGAATTTTCTTTTTTCCCTGGAAGAAACTCCTATGGTTAATGACATTAGATATTAAAATAAGTTAATTTATAAGAAATAGTGGGTAGTTAAATAATCACAAAGAAATAACAGCCAAATCTTTAACATAGGTATTCAAAGTAATTAAGCCCTGCTCTTTTCACATGGAGAGACGATACATTAATATTATGAGGTTGCCAAGGGTGCAGCCTGGCAGAAAATGCACTAAGGCAGTATACAGAAGAACACTGAACTTATTAATATAACATTGAGGCACATAAAAATGAAAATATTGAAACCCTTCGAATTTAGCAAGTCCTTCCTAGTCAAACATCTATAGTACTGAAAGTATACATAAAAATGAAAGATTTAAAATAAAAATTCTGATATTAAACCTCAGGAAATTTTAAAAAGTAATCATCTAAACTCCAAGTCAGTAGAAGGCAGATAATAAAGACATGTCTGATATAAATAAAACATAGTATGAAACAAAGAGACAGTTCTTCGTTAAGGTAGAATAAAACAGATCTTTAGCAGGATCAACTTCTTAAACAGAGAGATGAATGAAATAAAAAGAAAATTAGTGACAAAAATGAGATATAAATGAAGACACATGGGAAATGTATCATTAGAAATTATTTTGATGACAGTATATGATAATAAAAAATCTAGAAATAATAGAGAAATTTCTCTATCTATGTAGCCTTATCAAAATCCAAGTATGTACATATATTAGACTAATCTCATGTAATGATACATAATCAGTAATAAAGTCTCCCAGCAAAGAAATGCCTGGGGCCCAAATAGATCTGTGTTTGTTAATGGTGTTGCTTTGGTTTCAGAAACAGTGTTCCTTTATGTAGCCCTGGCTATCCTAGAATGGACTCTGTAGACTAGGCTGTAAAGTGAGGTCCATACACCTCTTTTCCCGAGTGCTAGGATTAAAGATGTGCACCACCAAATAACCATTTGTTGTGAGCTTTGCAAACACTACTCCAGCAGTTTGATATGCATGAGGCAGGAAGAAAGTTTGGTTCAACATATCTCTGTTTCCAATGTTGGCTTAAACTTAGAGAGTTTAATACCAGACATTTTTAATAAGTATATCACAATTCATAATAAAGCTTCCTGATCATAATTAACTTAATCTAATGTTCACAATACAGCTTGAAGTATGATTATGTTAAGACACGTTGTAAAGCGCATATGACCTAGTTTATAAAAATGGGTTGTATACATTGACCTCATTTGACATCTTAAGGGTTTGGAGAAGAATTGGTGTGGTGTTCTCCCTACAAACAGCTTTAACAGTTTATTTATCAAAACATTCCATTCTATGGGAATGGAACCGAGTGATGTCAGTCAGGAATTACTGTTCTATGACAATCTTACAAAGAAGGAAGAGATAAAGAAAACTCTACACCAACATATTAGGTACATGTAAATTCAAAAATTATTCATAAAACACTTTGAAATTAAACCAACAAAATACCAACCAATGATCTAACAAGCAAGCAAGCACGCAAGCAAACAAACAAACAAAATGTCTTAGTTAGAGTTTTACTGCTATGAACAGACACCATGACCAAGGCAACTCTTGTAATGACAATATTTAATTGGGGCTAGCTTATAGGTTCAGAGGTTCAGTACACTATCATCAAAGTGGGAGCATGGCAGCATCCAGACAGGCATGGTGCAGGAAGAATTGAAAGTTCTACATCTTTTTGTTTGTTCATTTGTTTTAGTTTTTGTTTCTGTTTGTTTGTTTGCTTGTTTGTTTGAGACAGGCTTTCTCTTATAGCCCTGGCTGTCCTGGAACTCACCTTTGTAGACCAGGCTGGCCTCGAACTCAGAAATCTGCCTGCCTCTGCCTCCCAAGTGCTGGGATTAAAGGCGTGCGCCACTACTGCCCAGCGAGAGTTCTACATCTTAATCTGAAGGTTGCTAGGAGAAAACTGGCTTATGATGATTGCTCAGCTAGGATAAAGGTCTTATAGCCCACATCCACAGTGACACACCTACTCCAACGAGGCTATACCTAGTCAAACAGGGCCACACATTCTAATACTGCTACTCCCTGGGCTGAGAATAGATAATAATAATAAACAACCCAAACCTCAGAAGATCAGACATGGTGATCAGGTTGTGTTTCTATATAGCTCAATAAAAATTGTATGACACATAAGGACTGTACATGTTAAATATCATACAACTACTCAGAGGAAATACAGCATGAATTTTGTAAAACTCAATATCACTCCATGAAAATAAGCTGCTATCAATTTGGCATAATGGACAAGATAGCCCCATAATAAAAAAAAAAAAATCCATAATCGTCATCACACTGAATATAAAAAAAAAAAATCTGAAAACATTTCTATTACAATTAGAGACAAAGAAAGTGCTATTTTTCTCACCAGTCTCAGTTAACATAGTCCCAGATGCTTCAGAAAGCAATATTATATATGAGAAAAAAACCACAAAAAATAGGAAACAAGACGAACTAGGCTCTCTAAATCAACGTGATCAAAGATAAAATGAACTGTGAAAGTCTGAAACTGCAAGAACAGGGCCTGCGTGGGTATGCACCAGGACCTCTGTATCTATATCTATCAATCATCTACATATATATCTCTATGTATCTATCTCTACTTGTGTGTCTGTCTATCTATCATCTATCTATCATCTATCTTTGCTTCCAGTTTAGTGTTTTATTGTATTCTTGAGTGTGTAAACAAGTGTGTATGTTTATATGAGGAAAAATATCTGTTCTCATATATTCACACACACACACACACACACACACACACAGAGAGAGAGAGAGAGAGAGAGAGAGAGAGAGAGAGAGAGACTCATGTATTATGTGTGTTTGTGATTGTGTGTGTGTGTGTGTGTGTGTGTGCTATAGACTGTACAAGACAGTGGCATTCTTTTTTTAACTATCTTCTTTATTGGATATTGTATTTATTTACATTTCAAATGTTATCCCCTTTCCTGATTTCTCCTCCCCAGAAACTCCCTATCCCACCCCCCTCCTCTTGCTTCTATGAAGGTGTACCCCCACCCACCCATCCACTCCTGCCTTCCTGACCTCATATTACCCTACACTGGGGCATCAAGCCTTCACAGGACCAAGGGCCTCTTCTTCCACTGATGCCCAACAAGGCCATCCTCTGCTACATATGCAGCTGGAGCCATGGGTCCCTCCGTGTGTACTCCTTGGTTGATGGTTTAAACCCTTGGATCTCTGGTTGGTTGATACTGTTTTCCTATGGGGTGGGTTCTCTAATTAAGCCAGTAAGGTATAAATAGTCAGCTATTAGTTTAACCGTTGGGTAAAATCTGTCATTTATTTTTCACTTACTCACTTACTTACTTATTTACATCCCAAAAGCTGCCCATTTCTGAATCTCTCTGCATCTCCACTCCCCTTCTCTTCTGAGTATTAGGTATAACTCCTTCTTTTAATGGATGTTTGTATCTCTATTTGTTTGTTTCAGTTGGAAGAGTTGTAGGTTTTCTTTAGTATCTTTTCCTGTATATTTGATGCTTCTCTCCTGTTGGTTTGTCAGACCTTTTCGAGTAATATATTTACTTGCAGTGTGCATATTTTCTCTTTGCCTTATTTGATTCTATCTTAATGGTGGTGGCAAATTAAATGATTTCCAAAATAATTTTGTGTCAAAGAGAAAGTTAAAAGTAGATACTAAAACATACCAGCTTTTCCTTAAAGAACTAAAACAAAAACAAAAAAAAAAAAATCAAAGCAAACACACATGCAAAAACTACTTTTGCTTACCTAAGTTAGTGTAATAAGGATAACTTCTCTGCTTTCAGTTCAGAAACAAGCGAGGATAAACTCAAGGGAATGAACACATTCTGTCTCTAAAATTCTCTTTGTCATCTCACACAAACTATTTTTCTGTGGTTCTGCATTTCATCCTACACATTCTAATTTTTTCCTTTTGTAGCCGAACTCTACTTTGTAGAACAGATGTTTTGCCTGTCAGTGAATAATGAATAAATTGGAATAGCATCTATTTTGTTATATTTCATTTTGGGTGATCAACTGCTTTGTAATGATAGTCAAGGCAAAATCAAATGAGTTTCACTTTCAGATATAAAAACTGTTAACTGTAAAGGTTTTAAAAAGTCCTTCAAGTCAGTTAAGAATTTTATCAAGATAATATTGTTAGTAAAACTGTAAGTAAGATGTATTGATATGGGAAAATAAATTGTTGACATTGCCCATGTTTGTCTGGCTTTCAGTTAGCTAGTTGTGAACTTCCTTTAATTCTACAGAGAAAAATAATTAACGAATTACAATTTGCCCACCCTACTTGGAAGATTAATGGATCCTTTATGTTAATAATGTCAAAAGCACGGAATGAAGCAGGGCTAGTTTGCTATAGGCACCATTCCTGGTGCATAAATACTTTTCAGAGACTTTTTTGCTTGCTTTGTGTTTTGCTGTCATATTCTATCAATCAGTTAACTTTTTAAAAACAAACAAAAAGAGACTTACCAGGTCACCTCTATTTTCAGGCTTTGCAAAGAAGGTATATTTAAAGGAGAATGTTTTATTGAAGGATTCACTGTCCCTTATATTAAATATGTAGATTAAATCTGTCAGGCCCTTTCTAGGCATTGCCTGTCCTGCAGGATTTTTTGAGAATCTGTATGAACCCAATAGTCTTATTACATTATGAATCTGACATTAACGCCTCAGAGACTTGATATGAAGGACTCTTTTTAAGTTGAAAAAGGTAATTTTAATGCCTAGAAATGAATGCTCACCTTCAGTAAAATTAAGAATACAATAAAGCTTCACTTTAATGTCTTTCTTCATTAGGATTTTAAACTCTTTGCATGAAAGCTTTACCAAAACACACTGGATCAGTGTGTTTCTAGAATACAAAAAGTAATTTAAAATAAATTTAATGTTAGGTTTTAATATACAAAAAGTTTAAGAAATTCCTTAAAATAGAATAATTTAGCATTTCTCAAAAATTTTTATTGTCACTATCCCAAAAATACAAGTGAAAAGGTACATTAATTTATAAAGTTAACTTGATAAGATATTGTAACATTGTTTATTTTTGAACTCCATTTCCCAACTTGATAATTTAAAATTTGGAATGTTTATTAATTGTAGTTTGATAAATGAATAAAATGGTTTTTGTAATTTTTATACTATTGAATTATGTTAATAATTTCTTAATCACTCCTGACTTTATTTTATTAGGCTGTAGTGCCTCTGACAATGTTTTTTGTTGAAATGACACCGATTTGTTTACAATGGTCAGTATTTTATATTTCATTCATTAGCTTAGTTATATCATTGAGTCTATTTTCATCAATTTGTATTTATTAAATTTAATCCACAGCCAAACGTTTCAAATAACTACTTGCCACTAATCTAAGTTAACTTAACAGATGATCCAAATAATAAAACTTTGTGGACAAAAATGATGTATATTTGAGATTAAAAATACTATCAAGATTTGATGTAAAAGTTGATGAATATCAACTGAAGATGAAGACAAAAATTTAAGAAAATAGATTTAAGTATGGAAAGATGGTACAGATTTCTAAGTTATTATATTAATATCAATCTGTCAAGTCCTCTGGGGAAAATGGACAGGATAGTTCAGAGTGATTATATCAGTCATATCTCACAAGAAAAAGGCATATAAGGTATCCATATTATGATTTCTATTAAATTTATGAGTGTGTGTGTTCACCTTCAAAAGCCTTCTTTTTAAATATGGCTGATTAATTAGCTCCACCATTGTTCCTGTTTACTTGAGATACACTCATTTACAAACTGTGGTATTTACAAGCCCTAGAAACTATTTCTTTCGAACACATTATGCATACTCCTATCATGGATTGGACTTATCTAACATCCCTTGAACTAATTGGTGAAAAAGAAAATACTAAGATAAGGAAAAGGATTATGAAACTTCAACCTTCATCTCCATCACGATTTTATTAAAATTCAACTCCTGCTGACAAAGGGCGCAGTCTATTTCTAGGTTCAAACTAATGAAGAATTAGGCAATACAATGAAGATGTCCTTAAGGATTTATGCTTACCCACTCATTCCAATGCTTTTGTTTTTAAATATTTGATTTTTTTTCAAAGAAGACATTGTATGCAAATATACCTCTTAACATTCTCTTCATCAAATATCTTCTGAATTTTAAATTGTAGCCTTAGATATTTATAAAATCATATTTATATTTTATGAATTTTCAACATTCTCAATACAATACAGATGTGGAAGACACATGCATAAGTCACATTGGAAGACAGAAATGTTAATGCCATTTCCAAGATATTGAATGAACTATATTAGTATGTCATTTGTGCTTCAGGTAATTTTAAATATTTAGTATTTTCTATTTGATAATCATGCCCTTTAAGCATAATTATAGGTATTTTCTTCAGTTTAAAGATTAAAAATTCCCTTTTTATAGAAAAAAATCATTTGAATCATTTTATCTGCCCCTAAATTAGATGCTATTTTCAAACATGGCTGCTTATTTCTATAATTTTACCTCAATGCTGTATACTAAGAATGTGTCTATATTCTAGCCAGAGGCACTGAAGGTGTGTGGCTTTTCTCTCTATCTTAAAGCTGGATCACAGTGACCGAGGTCTTTAGTTATAGTTAATCCCTTTCCAGAGCCACTGTATTGGTGGACTAAAATTCGTTTAGAAATAAACAAACACATAACCACAGCATAGAACAATACAAAACAAAATAAAAGATAAAAGATGCCAAAACAACCAAAACGATATGGGATAAATGAATAAATAAATAAATAAATAAATAAAATATAGAAAATCTGGGAAAATTAGTGGTTATTTTATCTAGTGTGACTCCATTGCTAAAACTTACTTTTTCATGGCAGATTCAGTTACAGATGTCTTCATCATTACTGGGTGGAGCATGTGTTGTCTTTCTGATCATTACTGGTAGCAGCACATATCGTCTCTCTGCTCTTAGCACTGAGATCCTGTCTAGCTTAGACCTATGCAGGCTTTCTGCATAGTGCTAGTTTTATGTGAATTCATATAATTATCAGTCTTTTTTGTGTCTTGAATACACTCTTTTCTTGCTTTTGTATGTCTTCTCTTGCTCTTACAATCTTTCTACTTCCTACATTAAACATTGTACACTAGTGAAAAATTAGACTTGCTTCTTCTATGCACTTGTGATGGCTTAACATAAATACTAGCATGGCAAAGTTTAGAAATATCTGGGAAGAGACTCTTGATTGAAGGACTGTGTATGTCAGTCTGGCCTATTTGATTTTCAGTAGCAAATGTCTTAACTAGTATAACTAATGTGGAAAGAACTTTCTAAAATGTAAGCAGCATCTTGTGATACGATCTCCTGAACAAAGGAATATTGTGGTGGTTTGAATGAGACTGGTCCACACAGTATCATAGGAAGTGGCACTCCTAAGAGATGTGGCCTTGCTTGAGTGTGTGTGTCCTTATTGGAGGTATTGGGTCACTGGTATTTGGCTTTGAAGTTTCAGATACTCCAGGCATCCCAATGTCACTCTCTCTTCCCGCAACCTTCCAATTTCAATGTAGAACTCTCATCTGCTTGCTGCCAAGCTTCCCACCATGATGTTAGTGGATAAACCTATGTAAGGTAAGTGTCTTAGTGTTACTGCTGTGAAGAGACACCATGATCAAGACAAGTCTTATAAGGATAACATTTAATTGGGACTGGCTTACAGATTCAGAGGTTAAGTCCAGTATCATCAATGTGTGAGCATAGCAGCATCCAGGTAGGCATGGTGCAGGAGGAACTGAGAGTTCTGCATCTTCATCTTAAGGCTGCTAACAGAATACTGACTTCCAGACAGCTAAGATGAGAGTCTAAAAACCCACACCCACAGTGACACACCTACTCCAACAAGGCCACATCTCCAAGTAGTGCTACTCACTGGGCCTAGCATTTTCAAACCATGAGAGTAAGCTATCTCAAATAATTTTTTTAAATAGTAGTTGTCTTGGCCATGGTATCTCTTCAAAACAAGAGATTCCCTATCTAATAAAGGCATTGGTGCCATAGACTGGGATATTGCTGTGACAGGCTACATCTTTTTTTTTTTTTTTTTTTTTTTTTTTTTTTGAGGAATGTAGAGTTGGGGACGTGGGTAAAGAAAACAGTGGAATCATTTAAATGTTGCATAATGAGTCATACTACCAAGAGTATAGAAGACAGTGGGACTGAAGGTAATTTGATTATGAGGGTCCAGCCAAAAGTGTTATAAGAGAGAAGAATATTAATATTTAGCCTAAAGACTGTTATGTAATCTTTGTTGAATAACATGGCTGCTTTCTGTCCTTGTCCAAAAAAAAATCTGCCTAAGGCTAAGTTTACAATGTATGAATTAACAGTTGTTTCAGACTACATTTCAAAACAAACTAGCACTGACTGTTTTGCTTGGTTATTAATGGTCATTTAATTTTAATGCAGGTATATAATGCATAGGATCAAGCTGAAGAAAAAAATAAAGGCAAAATATACAGTTTGAGGGGAAAAGGAGCACCAGGATAAAGATTAAAGAAAAGTTAGATGTTAAATGGAATAAAAGGAGTGGTGACAAATGGGCAAGACCCCATCCAGCTAGGCTTCCAAGTTGTGTAATAGAACAAAAGATCAGTATATGTGCAGGCTTGCTGGTACACACCTTTAATCCCACACTCAGAAGACAGGCAAGTAGATCTCTGAGTTCAAGGTCATCCTGATCTACAGAGCAAATTCTAGGACAACTAAGATTAGGCAGTAAAGAAAACCATCAAAATAATACATCTGTTTATGCCTAGGTAAAATATTAAGGCCTAGATGGAATGTAAAGTTCTAGTAACAGTTACCTGGCTATGTTGCCATTATAATGAAACTTTTTCATACATTTCTGCTGTTCTATGAAACGTCTAATGCCAAGCTGATTATATAAACTGTTATGTTCTGGGCCCTTGGAAACCAATAAGGCTAGAAGTTAGAACTGCATTGTATCATAACCCACAATAAGTTTGGACCAGAATCAACCACCCAAAATCACTTCCTGCACCTATGTATAAGCTTCTAAGGTATTTGCTTTTTTAAGCTGCCCCTGAATGGATCCCAACATAAGTGATATAAGAAACTATTTTAAAACGACTGACTTCCATTCTGAGTAAGGTTTCAAGTAAAGTTTAAGTTCCCAAGAACTCCCTGGGAACTAAGACCCTGGTTGCCAAGTTAAGACATGAATGCTAGACAACAAAGCTCATCCTGGTAGACAAGTTAAGATGTGAATATGAGACAAGGTTGGTCCCCTGCTGCAGTTGAGTACCCCAATATGAGTAAGATAAAAGAACAACCAAGACCTGTTCCTTAGTAGATCCCCTTATCCCTAAATCCTGAATGGGGAAATAGCTTGTCACAGATGTATTTAGATCTCAGGCTTAAAAAAAAAATCTCTAGAAACTTAACTTGGTGTCACAGTTTAGTTCTGGAATCTGATTCACATCCCTTATCACCCCTAGGGATGAGTCATTCAATAAACCATCCTGAGTTCACTACCATCAGTGTCAAAAATTGTTTGTGTGGTGATTCTGAGACCACAACAAAGCTGATGAAGATGAAACTGAGCAAGGGGTCCATACTCCAGCCCCAGCAAGCAGCAGAACTTGGCGGCTTCCATCATATGATTCTGGCTTTAGAGACAGTGTAGAAAAAAGGGTTATGGAATCTCTTTCACAGCTCATGAGAGCTGCTGAGGCCAGGCATGCAGCATGGTTGTCCCTGCATGGAAGCCTATACAGTCCTGGTCATCTGAAAGTCCTTGGCCCAGAGCAAGAAACTATTAGTGGGTGTGGCCTTGTTAGAGTACACGTGGCCTTGTCAGAAGCAGTGTGTCACTGGCTGTGGGATTTAAAGTGTCATATACACAAGCTACTCTCTCTTCCTTTTGCCTGCCAATACAGATGTAGAACTCTCAGACACCTCTCCAACACAACATCTGTGTGCTACCATTATTTCTGTCATGATGATAATGGAGTAACCCTCTGAACTATAAGCCAGTCTCAATGGAATGTTTTCTTTTATAAGAGTGCTGTGATCATGATGTCTCTTAGAAACCCTAAGGCAGACATGATCTAATATTAGTTTTCCTGACATTTTTCTCTTGTTTGAATGTATTTTTGCTGCTGTTGCTTTCTTCACTGATATTTCAATGAGATTTTCTTTATTCCAAGTGTGTACTGAGGACCAGCAACTCTCCAAGAACCACCCAAGCTTCCAGCATCACAAACAGAGCACTGAACCTCCTTGTCTTGTAAAACTAAGCAACCTTGGATTCTGGGTCATTCTCATATAAGAAACACATTGTTGTACTTCTCTTACTGCTGATTAACTCAGCATCACGGAGCCAGAAGTTGTCAGGTTCTTTCCTTCCAGGTATGAGATAGAAACTTTCATATTACTTACACTGTAGTGTATACACAGGTTTTAAGTCATATTTACACACACACACACACATACACACACACATACATACACACATATAGTCCATATGTACATATATTACACATATATTCATATATTTATTATGCCAGTTCTGATCTTTTACAAATCCTGATTTATACAGGGTCATTTCCCCTAAAGTATCTGATCAATTTCATTCCCTCTTCTCATGAAGTTATCCATTATGCTTTTCTTTTCATGTCGAATATATCAGAAGTATATAGATAGGATTAGGTGCAGTGCATAACATCATGTTTTCATTTTGTTGAAATAAAAGTATTTAGATTTCAGACTTCTTCAAATGAAGAAATAGATTTCACCATGACATCCTCATTCATATAAATCAGCATATTTTGTTCTCATTTATTATTTTGATTAACTGCCCTGATTCAACTTGCTTCACCCCATAATAAACTGGTGTCTCTCCACTTCTAATCAATCTGACTTTTATTAATGTATTTTGTTTTTAATGTTTTCATCTACTCATTTTTATCTATTTTCTAGGTTTGAGGCTTCAATTCTCCTGTTTCCAAACTCCTTCAAGATCTATTCTTCCCTTCCCCTCCTATGACATTTTTCTTAAAAATCTGATATAAAAATACAAACACACACATGCACACAATTGAAATGTATGTGTTTTTCTGTGAGCAAATAATAAAATATTTTCAGTTAAAGTTTATTTTGCTTAAAATAATAATGCTATTTTTAGTGAAAAGGAAAAATTATATTAGCAAAATATTTATAAACAGAGTAGTTGTTTCTTCAAATAGTTGACAAATGCAGTTTTTCTTAGAAGTTGCTGACATGTTAGAAGAACAGTTGTCATTTCAAGAAGGTTTGCTATTGATGCAATCTTTACCATGCCAAGTTCCTGAAGTAATCCTCTGAGTGACTTATAACTAACATTGAACCCAGATAATAATTTGGGAATATATTGAATGACATTCTCTCTATCAGCTACCAGGCTGATATATTAAGAAGCAACACTGAATGGTTGCCCATTCTACTAATAGCACCATACAGAATATTTTTGAAGCAAACATCTTTAGTAGCAGAAAGCCTGTATTAGATCCCTAGTCTGCAAAACCTCTTAGGTAAACATCCTTGCAATGCTTATTGCATATAAAAGTCAGAATTCCATGGTTAAGTTGTCTAATCAGGTTTAAATCCTGAAGGACAATATGATTAATCTCTTGATCCCTGGCACTGTCCTTACTTTGGTACCAATTTACCGAAAGAATTATTTTTCTCATTGCTCTGACAAATTGCTTGGCAAAGGTTGCTTAAGGGATGAAAGCTTTACTCTGTCTTACAGTTTGAGGGTATGGTCATTCATGCCAGAGAAGTCATGGAGCAAAGGTACAAGCCACCATTGTTATTAGAGTTAGGAAGCGTCCTACTTCCTATTCAGCACAAGACTCCAGCATATAAAATAGTGATGCCTAAAGTTAGGAAAGATTTTTCCACTCCGAAATCTAATATCAAAACTTTCTCTCAGAAATATCTAGAATTTTTTTTCTTCTGGGCTCCTTTAAGGTGAAAGTTAATACTAACCATGACATTGACCTTTCCATACACAATGAAATGAAATATTGGGTCCCATAATGTTTGATCCCATTTGTTTAAAAGAATCTTTTGAGAGTTCAAGAAAATGATACTTGATGTCATTCCTAGAGGATAGTATTTCACAAACACGGACTAACACAAGCAAGCAAGCAAGCAAATAACCAAACAACAAACACAAACTAAAATCAAAGATACAAACAAAAACTTAAACACA
>NC_034600.1:63406308-63415211 GCF_900095145.1 Mus pahari
CTCTCTCTCTCTCTCTCTCTCTCTCTCTTCTCTCTCTCTTCCCTCTCTCTTCCCTCTCTCTCCCTCTCTCTCTCCATATATATATATATATATATATATATATATATATATATATATATATGGAGTGTTTCACTTAAGATTGTTTATACCTTTTCCCTGAAGGTTTTTCATCTGTATTCTTTGGTAAAGTAGCTCAGCAGAATTGATTGCTGCTTTGTCCTACAACCTTAATTGGAACATTTTGGAATAAGAGAAGCTACTCCCATCAAACTCCAAAAGTACACCGTGGCATCCAGGTGTCCGTTCCCTGTATAAGTAGGTGAATAAGTAAATAAGAAAGTAAGTTAATGAATAACAAATAAATAAACGAATAAATTAATTCCTCCTGGGGAGAGCAGGAAGTGGTACTTACTCTCATGCATAAAACTATGTGGAACCCATGGGCTCACATTTGAAGGCAACCAGTGATTCCTACAAATTGTCTTCTGACATCCATGTGAATGTTTTGGTTCTGCACCACCACCCACACACACGCACATCCCATGTGTATAAGCAAGCACATAAACACATCCTACATCATATGCATATATCCCCTCCCCACAACTTACAGATAAGCACACAAATACATGCATCCTACATACACAGAAAGACAGACACACATCCTATATATAGACACACACACACTTACACACGTACACACATACATACACACACATATATGGTCACAAATACACATACAAACCCACAAAATAAATGTTTAAAAATACAATTTTATAAATTTTGTCTTTAAATCTTTTGTCAAATTATTAAACTTTCTCATCACTTCTAAGACTACCTAAAGTTTTTCTTCACTTTCTTGAATGTGTATTTGCTTTTTCTATTTTGTTTGATTCTTTTACTTTTTATTCACATGATAGGTATTAATCACTATTATTATTTGTATTGTTAGTAGCATAAAGCTTCATATAAATAATTATTTTTCTTTGGTGCCTTATTTTATTTTATGCTTCTTAATAAGGGATTCACAATATTTTACACAGCTAAATTAAAAGAATCATCCTGTCTGTACTTGTTATTCAACATGAAAAGTGTGCAGGGATATATGGTTTGTATCGCTGATCCTCATTCCCAGTCCTTTTTAAAAAGATACCTTTGAAATGCACTCATATAGCAAGATCTTGAGACAAAGAAGTCCTGTCTAGGATAGCCTTGTTGTAGTCCATTCGTTCTTGCATGACAAGTGACTTCATTACCTCTAGTCCAGATAGACATGTTTCTCCCGTGGGACAGAACTGACTGTGAACTGCTTTTTTTTTTTTTTTTTTTCCGAGAAAGGGTTACTCTGTGTAGTCCTGGCTGTCCTGGAAGTCACTCCGTAGACCAGACTGGCCTCAAACTAAGAAATCCGCCTGCCTCTACCTCCCAAGTGCTGGGAATAAAGGTGTGCGCCACCACTGCCCAGCTGTGAACTGCTTTTGTGGATCCCATAGCTGTTGTGTTACGAGTTTTGTGTACAGAAGAAATTCCATTCTCTCAATAAATTGTACTGGAATTTTACATAAAACAGTCATGTTTCCCAGAATTTTACTATTTCTTACTATCTGTGGGAAAAAAATCTTTCTCACACTTGTTTTGTGAGGGTTGCCTCAGCAAACTTGTGTGTGGTATAAATTGCACCCCAATGAATACTGGATTGAAGTGCTAATCAGCTATAATAAAGTTAATTCCAAAGCTCTTTTATTTTGGGTAACTGTAGACATTTCAAATCTAATTAACTTTATTTTGACCTTTACCATACGATTTAGTCGTAGAATAGACACCCGATATATGTTTATGCATATCTTCATATTAAACTAGTTTCCTCTACATGATAGAATATTTTAAAATAGTTTTGACATTTCACTTGGAAGCTACACTGTGCTCTCAGAAATCTAGGTCATATATGTATGTATTTATTAATGGTTTATACTATTTTAAATAATTTTATGTTAACATAACATGCATTTAGTTAGTCATGGAGACAAGAGGTATTATATGTCCTAGTGGTAGAGTTACGGGCAGCTGTTTGTTTCCCTATGTGATTTCTGGGAACCTAACTCAAGTCTCCAGGAAGAGTTCTATATACTCATAATTCCCTAATCATCACTTTAGCCATTATTTTAAGTATTTAGGTAAGATGTGTTTCTTTTTTAACCAGTCTTTCATACTGAATTGTTTAAATTGTAGGATAACTTTTTTACATATTCATGAAGCAAACCAACATGTTTTGACATAGGTATGCATTGTAGAATGGCTAATTGAAATCAATGGACATATACATTACTTTACCTATTTGTCACTTTTGCTGGTGAAAACATTAACAATCTGTATATTTAACCTACCATGTAGACCATTGTGTATTTGGAGTTCGCCTACAAATATGAGCATCTGAGATTTGCAGCGGACCACATGTCATTTCATAGTCTGCTTTAGCACATGTTCCTTTAAGTCTTTAGGCATTACTTGTCATTCTGTATCTAATTTAGTTCCGTTTCCACAATGATCTCTGATTTTAAAACCCTTTTGTGCCTGAATATAATCCCATTGTGTGTATGTACATTTAACTACTCATAAAGAAATATTGTCAGCTTGCATTTTAAACTTCCAAGGATTTTAATTTCATTACAATTTAACTGCATATTTTAGTAGTTTGTTAGTCTTAATATATACTTTTTTATCTTGTGGAAAAAAACGTAAATTACTGACTTGTGAATTAATTCTGTTCAATTTATACAGTGAACAAAATTCCGAGATTAAAATTAGGCAACACATTCAGAATCCTTTCTGCCCCCTGATATTTCAACTTCCTATTTCTTAATCCAAAGACCGTCTGATTTATTACTGACAGATGCCACATCCATACATCCATACAGACAGTTCTTCATCTTCACTGAAAGGCAGCCAGAAGATGATTCCCTCTTTTTCCCTAGGTGGAGCTTAAGACAAGGACCTCAAAGCCTATCCCCACAGTGACTCAATTCCAACAAAACCACACAACCTCATAGTCCCAGTTCCCATGGATCAAAGATATTCAAACCAAACCAACTTTTTATACAACTATATTGTAAAAAAATATTGTAAGCGGGATAATCTTTTGTTTCTTAATACATACTAATTTTAGGGTATAAGTGTCAGGCAAAGTTGATTGAAATGAACATAAAATCAATAGATGGCTCAAGGACTTCTCAATCCCTCACATATCTTATTTGATGTGGGTTGTGAGAAGAAAATCAAATAAGTATAATAAATAATCTGAATGCTTAGTTTCTTTATGCTAAATTTCTAAATTAAATGTTCTGAAAGAGTACCCTAAATAGCTCAACTTTTTTTTGTTCAATATATCATATTTCTTTAATTGCATATACTGCTAAGTAATAGCTGATGGGAAACCTCTAAGAATGACAGAATTTCTGATATATTTTTATAATATAAGGTAAAAATTAATATGCAATTCTTACTACTGAATTAAATGTGATGAGTATTATATAGTGTTTAAAATGTAATTATAGATAAAAAGTAGATAAAGTTTATTAAAAAAGAACTGAAAATAATAAGAGCATCATTTAATTATTTTATTTTTAAAGTGCTTGATACACAAAAGAATGGAGAAGTAAATAAAATAACTGAATTTAGTTTGTGGTTGTCTACTGAAATTACAGAACTTAGATGGACTGTGGAGACCCAAAGATTCAAATGTTGTGAGTGTTGGAACTCCATTTTAGCTGGTGCTCTGTTTTACAAACATGTGACTCGAGAGCCTCTTTGTGGTATATACTACACTTATGGTCACTCTCTGCCAAGAAAATATATTCCTGCTTGACAATCTGTTGGAAGATAATATCTTCATTACCTCATTTAATAACCTGGTGGCTCATCTGATGTCTCCTAAAATATTACAGAGAGCAGTCAGTTAAATAGTCCAAACCAGAGCTAATAGATCCACTGAACGTCTAAGAACTTGGGGAGAGACAAGAGACAGGAAGGTCAAATACCTGTTATTTAATCATCTCTTCATGAGGTCTAGGTTATCTAAAATTGAATCTTATAAAAAACTAAGTCTGCCCACATTATAAACAATGTTAGCCTGATAACTCATTATTTTGTGTTATTTCTATACTCTAGAAAAAAAAAACTACCTAAAAGAAAGCAAAAAACAACCATGTATAACAGGTTAAAACAGGATTTTATTATGCCTATAATTCATAATTACTTCATGAACAAAAATCTGTAAAAGAGGAATGTGGATGCTTTATGAGGAACGCATGGCAGTCTTTTATGCATGCTCTATTGGATTTGAGGAGTTAGGGATTTGCTTAGGAGAACTGCAAGCTATCATGATATTTGAGGCACTGAAAACAATGAAATAACTTTAGATTTACTCTATACTACTCTTAAGATCATGAAGAAAATGTATGTTTGTAATAATATAGCTATCTCCCCTGGTTTTCTAGGAAATGTAGCTATGTAAAATTTATTTTATCTGTATCATAAGTTATTATATGATTGTCTTCTTCATGACATTTCCTTGAGTTTTTGTGGGGATTCTATCTAATAATTCTGCATGTTGGTCTAAAATTTCTTATCTGTAGTTTCATATATATATATATATATATATATATATATATATATATATATATATTCTAAGTTTATAAACTCAATTATGACTAAAACTAAAAGTAAACTGTATTATTTGAGTAAATATTTATTCTCTCTCTCTCTCTCTCTCTCTCTCTCTCTCTCTCTCTCTCTGTGTGTGTGTGTGTGTGTGTGTGTGTGTGTGTATGTGCGTGTGTGTGTGTGTGTGAAGAAGCATGATAGTGTATTCTAATATCCTAACCACAATAACACCACCATTTACAATTTCACTGAATATATTGCAAGCCTTTAAAGACCTTGGCCAGTGTATCATCCCCAAATTAAAGGACCTGTTAACGTAGTTTTGAAGCAGCAAAAAGTATAGTGAGCTGGAGTACTAATAAAGATAAATTCCCTGGAAACAGGCACGAGTTACATAAAGTCAGCAATATCAATTGTTGATACACTTAATGAACACTAGAAATTATTATAAATGTAACTTAAGTACGTGTTCCATTATAATAAGTCAAATAACATGAAAGAAGCCAGAACAAAAGCTCTGTGATCATACAACTTCACTGGCACGCTCCTCCTTGAAGAGATATTTAAAGCTGCATTATGAATATGGATGAAGACATGTTGACAGAATATGAACTCCACTTTTGTAGAAGAGATTACATATTAAAACATTTGTTCCACTTACTTCTCAATGTTATGGTTACTTATTTCATGACTAAAAGGATATTTATGTATTTATTGAAAGTTTTGTTTATCTGTGCATATGAAATGCTAATTTTCATAGATGAAATACTTCTCAGAATGTAAAACAGATGCAGTAGTGAAAATATGAAGAACACTTCTTGATGCTGGTAATAATGAACTATATGTCTATAGTGTTTGATCTGTTTCTGAGAAGGAGCTAGTTTAAAAATAAATGTCACTAACTATTTCAGTTTATCTTCATGTATCACAAGGCATCAAATCATGTAATCAAGTCTAAAACTGCACCTAGCATTGTAATATACCCTTTCAATTCTCATACCATGACAAGATTTTTAACGATGGTTCTTGTGTGCAGTATTGATTGTCATTATCAAGTATTTTTTACACCTTAAGATTTAAAATTGAGGCTACATACTCATAATTTAGGAAATTATATGTCAGTAGTTGCCATAACGATGCTTTTTTTGTTAGTAAATAATGTATGGAAAGCCTGCCATTCCTCCTAATGTTAATATATGTGATGCAATATTGCATATATTATACATACCCCAAATAAAATATGTGTTTGTGTGTGTATTTGTGAGCATGCACACATCCCCAAACGTGCATATGTGTGAATGCACATGTGTATTGTCTAATATCAACAAATAAAGCAATGTCTCTATTGTTTAGCATTCTTAGAGTATTACAAAAAATTACATAAATACTGAAGTTTACTGAGTCAAAAAATGGAGAAGTCACAAGGAGGTTTCATTACTACTGGATAGACTTCATAGTTGTAGAATGTATTGGGTTTATACATGTATGAATTAAAACAATATGAATAAAAGTAATTGAAATTCATCACAAAATACAATTTTGTTCTGCATACTATCAAAAGAGAAACCTAAACAGCAAGCAAGTCACAAAGCATTTTCTACAGTGGTGTACTACATGACAAATACACTAGGACAATGGTGGCACAAAGCATGTGGGAGAAACAAACTAATAACTGAGTTGATTTAAGGCTCACTCCATGAGATAAAACCCATACCCTACACTGTATGGGAGATGAAGTTCCTGACATAGATAGCACAGGGACTTAGGGCAAAAATTCAGGGACAGTACCTTGTCAGACTGTCATAGAGACTCTTCCTCCTGAAGGAGATGGGAAAATAGAGACCTACAGATGATGTCATTTGGACACTGTGAGTCTTTGGAATGCACTCCTCTAAAAGGGTGGCCCAATCAAACCCCTACACTGAGAACTCAGAAAACCCCTTGGATTGTTGGGGGAGGGGGGAGAAAGACTATATGAGCCAGAATGGAAGTAAGACACTCATCATGAATCAATATTAGCAGAATTCACTGGGCTCACAGAGACTGAAACAGGATACACAAGGCCTGCACAGGTCTCCAGCAGACCTCTGTGTATATATTTGGTTGTCAGTTTAATGATTTTATGGAATTCCTGAGTTTGAGCAAGTTGGATCTCTGATTCTTATACTCTTATTATGCTTTTATTGATTTGGCTTGTCCAACTGTGATGTGATCATTTTAGATTTATTATATTTTATATTGTCATATTTTTAGCATGCATCAGTAAATAAATGAATTAAAACTTAGTCACTAGTGTAAAGGTCAACAAGTGAGCCCTCACTCACACTTCCTGGGCGAAGGAAATCTGTCTTCTTGAACGAAGAAGACACTGGTATATTAACCACTCCTAGACAAGTCTCATATTCAGAAGGGGTTAACTACCACATAATGGACTCCTTGGTTTTTTTGTTATTTGGTTATTGTTTGGTAACTTTGTTTCTTTGTTTGTTTACTTTTGGGGTTTGGTGTTATTCTGCTCTCATGGTTTGGATGTTTTTTCAAGACTTTGTTTTTTGAAAGAGAGCTGAAAGTTAGGTGGGTAAAGAGGGTAATATGATGGAGTAGAATCTGTAAAGACTTGGTAGAGGGAAAGAATGTTATCAAAATATCTTAATTCAATACACACACACACACACACACACACACACACACACACATATATATATATATATATATATATATATATATATATATATATCAAAATGAATTACTTCACTTGCCCAGCCTCACTCAGAGCTGTCAGTTGGAGGGTACATGCCAAGATAGCTACAAAGCCTGAAGACTCATATTCTTCTTCTAAGTTTCCATGCCAGACTTGCGTCTCCTTTCTGTGTAGAGATTGCCATAATGGACAGAGTGGTTGGAATTTGGTGATGCTTCTGTCCTGTTACAGGTGAGATGAGGTGAAGAGAACCTCGTTATGAAGCCCTCATGAAGAAGCTGGGTAGGAATTAAATACCTCTGTCTTGTAAGCAGAACAATGGCCACCTTAAAAAGACCATCTCTACCCTCTTACAGAAGATCCTAAGAGCTGGGCTTTGTGACTTTTGACATCCCTTTAGAGACAGTGTGGGGAGGACCTCTGGACACTAGAGAATCAATCCGAAATTTTCAGTCACATGCATGTAATTATTCATTAAATGTGCATGGTCTGTTAAAGTATACAGTGAGAAAGACCAAAGGAAGGGTCAATGTCTGTAAACAAGTAAGAAACTCTCATCTACACGGGCTGCAGACTTTCCAATACTGCTAAGAAGTGACTAATGCCACCTTTTTCTGGTCTTACCCTAACACCATTTTATATCTCCTCATGAGTTTTCCAAACAAACCACCCTGAAATGTCATGTATTTCTTGGAAAGAGACTCAGAAATTTCTACATCCAGACCATGGAATAAAGAAGCAAAATGTCTGCTGTTTGTATAGCCAGAACACATGCTACAAGGTTCCCATGACCACTTCCTAAGCATGATATTATGGTGTTTTGATGTGGTTTTTGAGTGTTTTGCCTTTATAAACAATGAGTCTCTGTGCTTCAGTTACCAAAGTTCTTTAGGAAAGCATCTATTTTCATTTGTCTGCTTTGATAAAGTACACTTATTTAACCTAAAATAATTGAATTAAACACAATATCATCCTTTATGCTCCTGATATAAAATTACCTTGCTAAAAAAGGAATAGTCAGTGTAAGTTTTGATTTGACAATATCTTTGAATTATGATTAAATCATTTCAACACACACACACACACACACACACACACACACACACACACACACAGAGAGAGAGAGAGAGAGAGAGAGAGAGAGAGAGAGAGAGAGATCAAATAAAACAAAGCCACTAACCCATCCTTCTACATCTTTTTGGGCCCAGGATCATAGGTGGGGCTTTTATGGATTTAGCTATATTATGAATACATAGAGTAATTAGTTACTGTTATGTTGTTTTTGTTTTGAGTTGGAAATGTCTTTATGTGATCATAAACATATTTTCTATTGCCCACGCTGGCCTTAAACAACATATAGTTTTCCTGAATTCCAAATGCTGAGACTACAGTGGAGTGCCAGCAGGTCTTGCTCAATTCATGTATTTGTGTACTTTAAGAATCAAAGTGATCAAGGGGATACAAATTGGTAAGGAAGAAGTCAAATTATCATTATTTGCAGATGATATGATGGTATACATAAGTGACCCTAAAAAGTCCACCAGAG
>NC_034600.1:63417274-63422129 GCF_900095145.1 Mus pahari
TTTAATCCCAGCACTCAGGAGGCAAAGGCAGGTTGATTTCTGAGTTTGAGGCCAGCCTGGTCTACAGAGTGAATTCCAGGACAGCCAAGACTATGCATAGATTCCCTGTGTTGGAAAAAAAAAAAAAAAAGAAAGAAAGAAGAATGTTAGTGGAGAACAACCTTGCTATAAACACACACTCCTTGATAAATTATGTTTACATTTCAAGAGGCAAATGATTTTCTTTTTTGTTAATTACTGAATGCAACATAAGTTTTTTTTAATACAGTTTGTTTCCAAATATTTTCTTCTTGCCTATAAATTAACTTTCAATAATGCACTCAGTGTCTTTTAATGAGAAAACGTTTTGATTTCAATGAAGCAAACTTTATCATTTTCTTTTCTTTTCTTTGATAGCACTGCATGTGCTTTGAATATTATATCAAATAATCTTTGCCAAGTGTAGATTGGATATTGTTCCAAGATATCTTCAAAGAGGTCTATAACTTTAGCATGTATTTATAATTATGTTATCCACTCTAATTACAGTATATGGTATGAATAAATGTAGAACTTTAATTCTAATTCAAATCCATTAAGAAACCTTTAAATATTTACTATATTAAAATATTGTTCCTTCCAATAATATAGTGTGGCATTATCAACAAAATGAATTAATAGTATATGAATGTACAGTATTAATTTATTACTTTGTCCCATTATTCTTTTTATCTAATTCCATTTTAATAGCACATTATCTCGATTGACATATATTTAAATTAAACTTTAAAATTACCATCTGTAGGCAATTTAAGCTATTGATTATAAATACTATTTATTGGAAGATGTGCTCAGACAGTGGTGACTTCTTAATTTCTTTTTTTCTTTTTTCTTTCTTTCCTTTTTTTTTTTTTTTTTTTTCTGAGGCAGGGTGTCTCTGTTTAGCCCTGGCTGCCCTGGAACTCACTCTGTAGACCAGGAGGGCCACAAACTCAGAAATCCGTCTGCCTCTGCCTCCCAAGTGCTGGGATTGAAGGCTTTCGCCACCACTGCCAGGCAATGAATTTTCTAACTAAAGAAACAAGCCATAAGGAGCGCATGCTGGTCCTTGCTGGAATGGCCTGGATTCAGAAGCTGGATGATGCAAAGACCTACGGTCAAACCAAAGGAACAAACAAAAATAACAATATGCACACCACACACAATACTAATGACAATAATAGTAAACAGGAAATTAAATGATTCCTAATGATATTCGGCTATATTCATAACTTGGTACCAAACTCAATCAGCATTAGAGAGGTTTCCTGCAGCAGCTGATGGGAGCAAAAGAAGAGACTCACAGTCTCACATTAGACACAGCAGAGGGAAACCTGCACAAGTGGAGGTAGGAGCATGAACACAGTCTAGGATATTGGGAGAACAAGACACAAGGACTGAATGAAGCAGAGCTCAAAGGGACTCACAGAGACTGAAGCAGAAACCATGGAGCCTACATGCACCTGATCTAGACTCTCTGAGTACATGCTGAGGGTGTTTATCTTAGGGGGTTTGTTGGACTATTTATTTATTTATTTATTTATGTTGATATTTTATTTATTTACATTTCAAATATTATCCCCTTTCCCAGTTTCCCCTCTGGGTTTCCTCTATTCCAACCCCCCTCCTCCTGCTACTATGAGGGTCCTCCCCTACTGTGGGAAGCCACATAATGCCATTACAAGATGGCGCTGGCTACCACTGGCCACTGCCCCTGTATTTCGGGTAAACAACCAATGTGCGCAGGTGCAAATGGGTTTCACACCAAGTCACAGCCTGTCCTGGGGCATGTAAATTAAGGACTGAAAGCAGAACCAATCAGACATGGCCATGCCAGTCTTAGGCCTATAAAAGCAGCGCTAGTTCTAGGGCTCGGGGTCTTTAGCCACAGCAATCAAGCTCTCCCAATAAATGTGTGCAGAAGAATCCTGTTGTGTGCGGTGTCTTTCCTGCTGGCGGGAGGGTTGCTGACACCCTACCCACCCACCCACTCCATCCTCCATGCCCTTCCATTCCCCTAAAGTAGAACATTGAGCCTTCATAGGTTTACAGGCCTCTCATCCTACTGATGTTTATCAAAGCCATCCTTTGCTACATATGCGGATGGAGCCATGGAACCCTCCTCCATTTGTACTCTTTGGTTGGTGGTTTAGTCCCTGGGAGCTCTGGGGGTTCTGCTTGGTTCATATTGTTGTTCTTCCTATGGGGTTGCAAACCCTTTCAGCTCCTTCCCCTAACTCCTCCATTGGAGTCCCCGTGCTCAGTCAGATGTTTGGCTGTGAGCATCCACAACTGTATTGGTCAGGTTCTGGCAGAGCCTCTCTTGGGACACCTATAATCAGGCTCTTGTCTTACAACTGAAACATACCAAAGAAATTTTTTTTCAAAACAAAAATAAGAGTAATATAATTTTAAAATGTTCTTATTACAGTGTGTGTGTGTGTGTGTGTGTGTGTGTGTGTGTGTGTGTGTGTTTATTGTATTGTATATTTGTATGGGCACATGTATGACATTGAGCTTGTGTGGCTATCAGAAGACAACTGTCTCTAATTCAGTCAGGTGGGTGGTGGGCATAAGGATTGACTCTATGTTTATTTTTGGACAATGTTGCTTGATCTACAATGAGGCTCTCTTTTGTACTTTTGGCATTTCGTTTTAGTTAGGCTGTTATTTTGTAGCAGTGTTTGTTCTAGATCTTGCTATATGATGGATATTGGCCTCGAACTCAGAGAGCTTTGCCTTCTTCTGCTTCCCAAGGGCATGGATTTAAGTTTAGTGTCACCATGTCTAACCACTCTATAATCCTTAATATCAAAGAGTAATTTGTAATTCAATAGTATAACATTTACAACTTCATTAATAATAATATAATAAAAAGATCCAATTAAAGTTTTAGTTTTTAATAAAATTATATTATCAAATTCAATTGGTAAGCTTAAATTACCAAATAAAATGAAAATTATTAGATTTTTAAATGGTTGACATGAATATGTTTTTATACTCTGAATATATATTATATACTAATAATATTTCTGGTGATTTCTCCACCAATTCTGAAACAATGATAAAAGGCAATACTGAGAAACAGTACTTTTTGAAAAACTTCAATCTAAAACTCTAAAAATAAAAATGACATTAAATATATAAGAGCCATATAATAGAACATTCTGACACAACTTGAAGTTGCTAACCAGCACACAAAAAGATTCTCCTGATTTGTACTAAAATTAGGTATCCCATTGTTAAGGACACCAATGCAGAAAGGGTTTCATTTTAATCTAGAGAAAATAGTAACTGTAGAAATATATATATAAAGCACATGCAGTTACAAACAAGGTATTTTTCCTAATGACATTTCATAGTTGCAATGATCAGTTCAGACTGAGTGACTACTGTATTTTGAGCCGCAGACATATTGTTCAGCAATGAAAAATACTGAAGTTTGAAGTACATGACATATGTCTACTGGATCTTATCACACAACTACAAAGTAATGATAAGCCTCCATTTAATCCATGCTGCCAAACTCCAGACTAGGAGCTACTGGATACAATTAATCTCATTTCCTTTTAACCCTGCAATCCCCTACACACTGATCTCTGCTCTCACTGTCTTTTGAAATAGTCTAGATTTGGTTAACATTAACATTGTGCTTTTATATTTGTCAGAATGCTGATTCATTTTAATTTCAATAAATATACTTTCCTTTAAAACCCTAAAATTTTCTATTTCCTATTTTCTATTGCGAGAAATGCCAGATTTTGCTGTTAAATAATCTCCCTGTGATCAATGGCTTGAACAAGTTGAGTTTTTCTTTGTTAGACATTCCATGGAGCTGAGAGAGACCTGAGCTGCCAAGTGTCAGAGTATCAAATGAAAGAGAACTGAGCAAAATTAGAAGGAGCAACAAAGACTAAAATCAATTATTATGATGCATAAGCCTAGGGCTGAAAAAGGAGATGACACCAGTTTTTGTGTCCTGCTTGTTCCCATATAATGATGTAATGAGGGGTAAAGGTCAAGGATAAGGGAATTCTACACTAATGCTATGTAAAAATTTCCAATCAACACTCCTATAGAAAGACAAATGTAACTGGATGTAGTTCCGGGTATAATACAAAGACTATAAATTGTCTGCAAATTGAGAATGAGAGAAAGTTTCTTTCATTGTCCTTCCTATAACATTGTAAAGAGACATCAACATAAAGGGCTTAGGATGAAGTCAAAACATCTAAACCTAGGAGGACTTTTAACTAGAATTTAGAATTGTTAAAGTATGTCCTTCAAAAAGCTAAACATTTTGACTGCTTCTCCCATCAGAAATTATAGTTTACTATCTTTAAACAAGCTCATATGGTGTGGACAAGTGCTACATTCTTTCCAGTAGTGACAAGCGCCAACAGGCCCCAAAAACCTGGGCACTGTCCCGAGGCAAAAAGTTCAAGGAAACCCAGTCTACTGAAATGGTGGCATTTTGTATAACAAATGCTCCAATGTCCTTGCTTTAGTTGGAAAACAGATCCATGTGCTTTCCCTTAATACATAACCATGTTAGATCCTAGACAGTCAGTCCTTGAGCTGACCCTTGGGTCTAGGCAGTTAGTCACTGCCCTGCATAGGAATTTATCACTCTCTAGGAAGAAGGAAGTTTGTGATCTAAAGAGGAACCAGGGTAGATACTTAGAACCATAGGTAGCTGAATTACACCCATACACAAGCATTACAATGGCCTAGGGGGAAGGTGGACTATAGGATCTTTGGCAAGGGCATAAAGCCCTTGCCCCAGCTACTGACTTTGAACTGTCTTTAGGTGGAGCTGTTTTTGATCCCAGTTGTT
>NC_034600.1:63422469-63446967 GCF_900095145.1 Mus pahari
ATATATATATATATATATATATATATATATATATATATATATATATATATTATTTCTCCTGTGGTAGCTTGGATAGTACCCTCAGGTGCCACAGACAGACTTTCCTGGGAGTTCTGTGGGTACTTGTTAGTTCATATTGTTTTCCTCCTATGGGGCTACAAACCCCTTCAGCTCCTTAGGTCCTTTCTCTAGCTCCTTCACTGGGACCCTATTCTTAGTCCAATGGATGGCTGTGAGCATCTACTTCTGTAAAGATTTATTTCTTTTCATTTCGTCTGTATGGGTGCTTTGCCTGCTTATTAACCTGTAGATTACATGCATGGAGTGCCCATGGAGGCCAGCAAGACAATGTCTGATTCTCTGCAAAAGGAGGTAGACACAGTCGTGCGCTGTAAAATGAGTGGTGGGAACCAAGTCTATGTCGTCTGGAAGAGCAACGAGTGCTGTTATTCCCAGACATCCTTCCAGCCTCAGAAAGTATCATTACCGAAATGTTGAGACATATTTCAAAGAGAATTTATTACACCCATGGAAATCAATAATGACACCTCTTTCTCTACTAGAGAAGCTAACTTAAATTCCAATAATTGAATTGAAATCACAGATTTGACCTAACAACTTACGATCATTTTTGGGCAAAGTTGAGAATTAAACAGATAAACTTTTCATTAAATGTATACTTCCTTGTGTTTAACCAGAATCAATAAATTAATTCAGAGCTGGTAATCAAAAACTGTAATTAGAGCAAAATGTGTAGAAAATTATTTACTCCACTAAACATTTTCAATCTACTAATCAAACCCGAGACTGAATGTAATTAAACAAATTGGTGTGTGTGTGTGTGTGTGTGTGTGTGTGTGTGTGTATGTATGTATGTTTAAATGTGTTTGTATTCAATATTACTTTCTACATGGCCTTATGTGTCCTTGGCCCCTAACAGTATTTGTTTCTTGGTGAAAACTAATGTAGATTGTAAAATAATACAGGTACAGTGATATTTGACATTTCTGTGTAAGGTTTTTAAAGACATATTTAGCTGTGGCTCTCATGTTCACAGCAAGTAAAGTGAGATGTTTTTCCAAATGCCCCAACTCTCTGAATTTCAATCTAGAATGAAAAAATGTGTGGAAGCAGCCTACCCTCAACATGCAATACGAGGCAAAAGTCAACTCCTACTTCTTATGACTATCAATCCATTTTGGATTTATATGCTAATGATGAATAGCCAAGTGAAATTAGGTGGATTTGGAAAAGCCTCGATGTGTTTGGAGAAGGAATATACACTAATACCTCAATCAATATTGTTGGATATATTTATTCTAGATTTATCCAAAATGGGTATGCTATTCAAATGTTTGCCAAGGTAACTTAGCAGAACTTTCTGGGGATCTGATAAACTCTTTTATAACTCTTGAAATCCTATAATAACATTGAAGACTGACAGGTAGAAAAGGACCTTATTAATGGTCAGTGATGAATTACATTGCCATTTTAATCACAGTTAAGATTATCCCCAAATATTTCAAATCTCATTTTTTTTATATTTTTATGTATTTTTATATCTAAAAACAAAATGCTTGCTTACAAATAATAAGAAGGAGTCTTTTGTTTTCCACCCTAGCCCAGACACTATTTTTGTAAAATGTTATGGAGAAAATACATTGAGTGTCCAATTAAGATTCTATCTTATAATAAAATAGGGATCTAGATAGTAGGGATTTTTCAGAGAAGAAGTAGGGTCTCCCAAATATAAGAAGCAATGAAGGCAAGTAAGATGTAAAAGGAGGTGGCTCAAGAGAGTCAATGCTAATGCTGTTGGCATTCGAAAATGAATATTTTATGAAGTACTTGGAAAAACAATGAGCCAAACATGATTGACTATGATTAGAAATTTGTATAGTAGTTATTATCTGGTTTGAGTATTCAGTGTCAGCAGAATGTAAGAAGGAAAATGGTTAAAGAGTTTGCCATTCCTACTGAATTATAATTCAAATTCATACAACATTACAATGGCAGTCTTGAGAAATTATGTGGAATGACAAGATGCTGGGAGGAGGTCCAGCGATTCTAAACATAACAATCAGAGAAACACAGAGGTAGATTGGCTGAGCAGATGGAGTACAGGAGAGTACAAATCTAAGCACAAGTGTTTATATTGAAACTAAATGGATTTTTGACCTAAATGTAGGTGCACACACACACACACACACACACACACACACACAAATATACACTCACTTCTCTGTTACAAGGTTTCTGTTTTGTTTTAACACAGTTGCATTTTTTTCATCATTTATATCAAAATCCTAGTTCTCTGATTTTATAGTTCCATTTCAACCCTACTGATTAAAATGAGGTACTGTACACCTTAGAATTTTCCCCTCAATTTAAATAATTTTATTGAATATATATGCGAAGGGAAAAATCCTAAGGGTACTGCTTGATGAATTATCACACAGAGAGCACTACCTTGTAAGCAGCAGGTAGGTCAAGAAACAGAACATTAACTGAAACTCACAAGCTTCCTCGGCCACCTTTCATTAACCACCCAGTGCCTCAAGGGTAATCACTATTCTGCCTCTATTAGCCTTAGAAATGTTGCCATTTTTAAAGTGTATACACATTTCAAAAGGCTATAAGTCTAGGTTTAAATAGCTTTTCCTGTTTGTTCCACACTATTTGTGGGTCTTAAATTTAACAGAGGTATGTTACTTAATTCCTTCCTATAAAATTTTCTTTTGTGCTGTTGTAGGCAGAGGGCTAATTATTTCTTTGAAAATAATGACTTGCGAAAAATAGACTTAGAGTAGTACATGAAGCCAGTTGAAGGTATGAATCTGGATGCAAGGAAAGGAAATTCAAACTGGATTACATGTTTCCATAAAGTTTGCAGATCTGATTGTTTCTACAATAAAATTCCAATGTGCATTTCATAAAGCTGTTAATATGAGATGGCAAGTCATGGCAATACCTACTTTATTTTTCATTGTGACTACAAATAATTTATTATAATATCAAACATAATCTTGACATTTTCTTTTCCTTGCCAGAAGCTGTTCTGGATTCCTTAATGAGTGAGTTCAAATTACAATTCTAATACAATTCTAGTACAAGAAAATGATTTCAGACAAACACAAAAGTTAAAATGAAACCTGGAATCCTGTTAAGCAATAGACATGACACAGAACCAATTAGGAGACTTTCTATTTTTCAGAAAATGCATCTGGGTGAACTTATACACTCTACGAAAAGAGCAAAGTAAGTATGTTTAAATTATGTTAAGCAGTCTATATTCACAAAATATTTGTTATAGAAATATCAAACTCATTTCAAATACTCATTATTTAGGTTAATAAGATGCCTGTTTAACCAATATAAAGTATTTTCTCTTGTAAGTTAATTAGAAAAGTGCTGAATTTTGAGTAAAATAAGACTAAACATAAGATAGTGAGAGATCAACCTAAATTAAGGAGCTTTCTCTTATAAAGGTCTGTAACTGCCTTCAAAATTGGACTGCTCTACAGAGCTAGTTATCAATTAGGACTTAACATAAGTGCTAACATGACTAATGAACACATAATAAACATTCCATCAATATGGCAAGGTACATTGTATGAATTATCTTTCTTATTGCATGACAATAGCACTTGTTGAACACTGTAACACATAGTCAATTCGGGGTGATTTAACTCAAATATTATTTTGACACGATGAAGCTCTTCTGGCTAAGAATATGACTCTGTAGGTAAACAACTTATCAATTGTGT
Source organism: Mus pahari (assembly GCF_900095145.1). NCBI lineage: Eukaryota > Metazoa > Chordata > Mammalia > Rodentia > Muridae > Mus > Mus pahari. The sequence goes on from NC_034600.1 coordinate 63,426,237, forward strand.
ATGAGTTTGAATCTCCAGCACTAGTGTAAATCTGGAAGAACCAATGCATATGTGCAGTCTCAGCACTTCCATGACCGTCTAGCTGACTAGTCATGAGCAGAGTAAACAACAGGGGACGGTGGATCAAGCAAGATACAAGCTGAGCCCAGGCATCTTAGGTTGTCTTTTCATCTCCATATATGTTTCTTGACCCAGGTAGACTTGAGATAGGCTTCACATTAGTAATGTACCTATCCCAAAACACAAAGCTTCTTTAAAGCATTGTCCTCATGGAAATTCTAGAACTCTAGTTCTAATAAAGCTTACAAATTGCTGTATGTAATTGTTTTAAGAAATTAAATGTCTCCTGAGCCTGTAATAGCTAGCAGTAGAATTACAGAAAGTAAGCATGCATTGGACAAGTGAAAGCTAATTAAGTTTGCAAAGTGTTGATCATCCACAAAGGGAAATTTGATGAACAAAATGGTTGTTCATTAACTTTTAGACTCACGGTATTTTGATTTTGACAATTTTATCAGAATATAGAATTTTATCAAAATGATGAAACCATATAATGTAATACTATTAATCTGGGTGGTTACATTTTTATCTGCAGAGATCATTCACTCTGGAATTGATACAGGAAGCTACTAGTTGATATCACTTGCTTTAATTAACTTTAATCTGTTTTTTCTTGTTGTTGTTGTTGTTTTGTGTGTTTGTTTGTTTTTGTTTTTTTACAATCCCGTCTTTATTGCTCTCCCATTCTGCCCTCCAACAGTTCCTCATCTCATCCCTCCTCCCTCACTCCCCCAACTCCCCACACGCTGGCAGGCCTCCTTATTCCCTGGGGCCTCAAGTCTCTCAAGGGTTAGGTGCATCTTCTCTCATTCAGGCCAGTCCAGGCAGTCCTCTGCTGTGCATATGTCAGAGGCCTAGAAATATCTAGTGTGTGCTGCCTGGTTGGTGGCTCAGTGTCTGAGACTCCTGGAATTCCAATGGGGTTGCCCTTCTCCTTGACTTCTTCTAGCCTTTCCCTAATTTAACCACAGGGGTCCCTGGCTGCTATGTACTGGTTGGCTATATGCATCTGCTTCTGTCTCAGTCAACTTCTTGTTGGGCCTTTTGGAGGGCAGTCAGGCTAGGCTCCTGTTTATAAGTACATCCTAGCATCAACAATAGTGTCAGGCCTTGGAGCCTCCCCTTGAGATGGGTCCAATTTTGACCGGTCACTGAACCTTCTTTCCCTCATTCTCTTCTCCATTTTTGCCCCTGCAGTTCTTTTAGACAGGGACAATTCTGAGTCAATTTCGGCTGTGGGATGACAACCTCATCCCTCCACTTGATCCCCTTTCTACTGGAGTTGGATCCTACAATGTCCCTCTCCCCACTGCTTTGCATTTCATCTAAGGTCCCTCCTTTTGAGTCTTGAGATTCTCTCACCTCGTGGATCTCTAGTAAATTGTAGAGGGTACTCCTGCCTCCCACATCTGAGTTTGTATATTTCCATTCATTCCACTGGCCTTTGAAGCTTCAATCCTGGTCCCCCCTCCAATATCTAATTGTGCTCCCCTTTTTCCCTGCCTCTGCCCTCTCCCACCCAGTTCCCTTCTTTCCTATGCCCTCTGGTTTCTTCTCTCTACATAGTGTGATTGAAGCATCCTTACTTTGGCCCTATGGTTTGTTAACCTTCTCCAGCCCTGTGGGTTGTATCTTGGATATTCTGAACATTTTTTGGCTAATATCCACTTATTAGTGAATACATACAATATATGTCCTTTTAGGTTTGAGTTACCTCACTCAGGGTGATATTTTCTAGTTCTATCTATGTGCCTGCAAAACACATGATGTCCTTGTTCTTAGTAGCTGAGTAGTATTCCATTGTGTAAATGAACCACATTTTCTGTTTCCATTCTTCCATTGTGGGACATCTGGGATGTTTCCAGATTCTAACTATCACAAATAAGACTGCTATGAACATAGTGGAACATGGCATCATGATGGCTGTGACATCATGGAGCATCTTTTAGGTAAGTGCCCAAAAGTGGTATAGCTGGGTCTTCTTCTTTTTTTTTTTTTTTTAAGATTTATTTATTTATTTATTTATTTATTTATTTATTTATTTATTATATGTAAGTACACTGTAGCTTCAGACACTCCAGAAGAGGGAGTCAGATCTCGTTACAGATGGTTGTGAGCCACCATGTGGTTGCTGGGATTTGAACTCAGGACCTTCAGAAGAGCAGTCAAGTGCTCTTACCCGCTGAGCCATTTCACCAGCCCTAGCTGAGTCTTCTGGTATGTCTATTCCAAATTTTCTGAGGAACCTCTAGATTGATATCCAGAGTGTTTGCGCCAATTTGTAATCCAACCAGCAATGTAGGAGTGTTCCTCTTTCTCTATATTCTCATCAACATGTATTGTCACCTGAGTTTTTGATCTTAGGCATTCTGATACGTGTAAGGTAGAATTTCAGGGTCGTGTTGATTTGGATTATCCTGATAACTAAAGACTTTCAACATTTCTTTAAGTGCTTCTCCACCCTTTGAGAATCTTTTCTTGTAAATTCTGTTTAGTACTTCATTCCATTTAGTCTCTGTCATTGTTTTTATGGGTAGTTGGTTCTTGAGCTTTCCCAAGAATCATTATGGTAACAACTTGAAAGTTGTTTTATTTCTCTGCTATCAAATAGAGTGAATATCCTTATATAACAGTGTTGGGTTCTTTTTTCTTTTAATTCTTTATTTATTTTTATTTATTTAGATCACAAACATTGCCCATTCACTGTCCTTCTTCTCAGAGTTCATCTCACAATCACCCCTGCCCTTCACTCCTGAGAGTGTGAGTGCTATGGGTCTTAGATCAGCCCAGGTATGCTCTTTGGTTGGTGGCTCAGTCTCTGAGAGATCCCAGAGATCCAGGTTTGTTGACACTGTTGGTCTTCATGTGGCCTTGCCATCTCCTTGAGGGCCTTAAATTCTTCTAATTTTTCCATAGGGGTCTCCAACCTCAGTCCAGTGCTTGGTTGTAAGTATCCACATCTATCTTGGGCAGTTGCTGGTAGAGCCTCTCAGAGAACAGCCTTGCTAGTCTACAAGCACAAGACAGTATTAGTAATAGTGTCAAAGATTGGTGCCTCCCTATGGGATGGAAGACAAGTTCATCCTGTCACTATTTGGCCATTACTCAAGTCGGCTCCATTTTTGTCCCTGAATTAATTTTTTTACAGGAGCAATTTTGGGTCAAAAGTTTTATAGGTAGATTGCTGTCCCCATTCCTTCATTAGGGCATCTGTCTGACTACTGCAGGTAGCCTCTTCATGTTCCATATCCCATCTGAGATCACCCACATTGAGTCCTGGGAATCTCTCCCATCCCAGGTCTCTTGGATTTTCTAGAGGTCCCCTGTTCCAGCAGCTTAGTTATCAGGGAAATGAAAATGAACGACTGTAAGATTCTACCTTACACCTATTAGAATGGCTAAAATTGCGCACTTAAGTGACAGCACATGCTGGCAAGGATGTAGAGAAAGGGGAAAACTCCTTCATTTCTGATGGGATTGTAAATTGGTACATCTACTCTTAAAATCAATCCAGTGGATCATCAGAAAATTGGAAGTAGTTCTATCTAAACCTAACTATACCGTTCCTGGGCACATACCCAAAAGATGCTTTACCATACCACAAGTATATGTGCACCAATATGGTCACAGCAGACTTATTTTTAATGGCAAGACTGGAAGCAACCCAGTTATCCCTCAAATGAAAAATGGATATAAACATATTTTTCATTTTGATAATTGAATATATTCAGCTATTAAAAACAAGGATAGCATGAATTTTAAAGGCAAATGGATGGAACTAGAAGATATCATCCTGAGTTAACCCAGCCTCAAAGGGACATTCCTGGTATGTATTCATTGATAAGTGGATATAAGGCAAAAAATACAGAATACCCATTACATACCTCACAGACCCTAAAACATTAAACAAGAAGGAAGTCACAAGTAAGGAACCTTAAATACCACTTAGAAGGGGTAGCAAAGTAATCATGATAGACAGAGGTAGGTGGGATCTAAATAGGAGCATAGAGGAGAGAAGCATAAAGGGGGCAGGATCAGGTATCCTGAGAGACAGGAGAAACGTATAGAGGGTCAGGAGAATAAACGGAGATATATTATTGTTGTGTCAACGAAAGAAACTGGAGAGTGACTGCCATAAAACTATGGAAATGTTTGGTGTAAAGATAAAGAAAAGTCAATTAGTTATTAATGTCCATAAGTGGTCAGCTTACTTTCTAACTGAATCTGAGATTACTATAATATTATTCCCCAGCTCAGCTGTTAGTTCTTATGGATATTATATATTTTACCACAAATACTGCTTTAATGGCTACATAAATATACTGACAGATAACAATAACTCTCTATATTCTCTTACTCCATTTGTTTTAGCCTATGTAAAATTAAATTATGTAAAAATCAATTTATTTCAGTAATTTAGTTGCCCAAAATGAAATGTAAAAAATGGCAGCAAGAATATTTTAATTGAAAAATTTATATAGTCATACATTAAAAAATGATGAATCTTCTACCATAAGTTGTTTTCTGAACTCTATGTACATAGAGTGGTTTGCCTGTGTGAGCATCACATGTGTGGGAGCACATGTGCACACACACACACACACACACACACACACACATACCATTACATTATTTTTTTTAAGGTATTACTAGGCCTTCTCAGAATCAATAGTTAAAGCAGTAATCCTATTCAGTCAGTGTTCCATGACTGTACCTGGGGACACCTGAAGGTCACTCCTCAGATTGAGAGGAAGTTTTATAAGACATCTCTGATATTCTGACTGTGACTTTCAGGAGGCCTTTCTGCTTAAGAATCAAAGAACCTCCAGAATCTGTTCAGTTTTGGAAACTCTATGAAACTAATGAGTTAACTACTTCCTAAGATTACCAAGCTTCCTTTTAGAATGGAATGTTTTAACTCCCCTTAAAGCAACCCATCATTTTATCTTAAATTTCATAACTTCCATCCAAGATATAATGTTTTGTCTCCAAGTAAATTTCTAAATAAAAACCTGTATTAACATGATTATCTCCACCCTCACTCTTGTTCTTTCCCATCAGGAGTTATATTTTTTTTTTATTATTTTATCAGATAATTTGTTGAGGAAGAATGTATACAATTCTGTATATGTCATATCGGGCATGTTCAACAGAACAACTAAACAATAAAATATACCTTTATTTGATAAAACAATGATTTTTATTGGCATTACTTACAGAATAGAACAGACAGGTTATTTACAGTAACCATACAGATCTGAAGAAAACATATTTTACAGCCACTGTTAGTTGATCATAACTGTTTACAGGGTGTATAGGGCAGGTGTATTCTCATATGTTACTAAGTCATAAGCAGCTTCCATTTCCATGGTATATAGTTAATGAATTTAGTCTTAGTAAGGTCTCTTGCAGATAAACACATCTCTGGACCATTAAAAGAGAATAATGGGGCCACATTGCCATGACCCTCCAGACAATATTCTACAAAATATTGCCCGAATGAAACTGAAATATTCAACGTTTGCTCAAACTTTGCCCATTAAACACAAAACTGTCTCAGATTTAACTTATGGTGATGTTGCCTTAGACCCTACTGAAATTATTCTTCCATCTTGAAAGAAAATAATCTTCTATTTCTTCCTTTGTGATTTTTATGACTTTTATTCCAATTTCACTTGGAGGCTTAAGCAATAAAGACATACAATTACCTTAACATCTAATCTAACTTTATTATTAGTCAATGGTGGCATTGCCACTGCCTTTAACCTGGAAAAGGCATATGTATGTATGTATATATGTATTTATATTCATATACTTTTTCTAATTAAAGTATGTTTATTAAATATATAATACATAAAATATGTAAAATATTTCTATATAAGCAATATTCTATATTAACCAAATGCTGAATATTTCAGCTTCATTCAGGGAATATTTTGTGGAATATTGTCTGGAGGGTCATGGCAATGTGGCCCCATTATTCTTCTTTAATGGGCTGGAGATGTGTTTGTCTGCAAGAGACCTGACTAAGACTAAATTCATTAACTATATACCATGAAATGGAAGACTCTTATGACTTAGTGACATATGAGGATACACCCTGCCCTATACACTCTGTAAACCGTTATAATCAATTAACAATGGCTGCAAAATATTTCTATATAATATTTCTATAATACATATATTTATATATTTACAAATATAGAAATTAAAAAATTCTGAACACAAATATTCAATTTGTATTTTACAGTTCATAGCTTAGGATAAGAAAATTGTCCCTCCACTTTCATCTTGAAAAATATTAAAGACAAAGCATGATCCTGAATGAGAAGACCATTTTAGGTACTTAACAAATTTGATATCTTCAAATTTCCTTATATAAGCTAATGTGATATCCTAGTAATGATATGAATATGTGTGTTGGTGACATTTCTTCCTTTAGTTTTATTCCTTTAATTCAGGCTCTTTAACTTGCCTTCAGTTTGACAAATAGTAATGACAAGAACACAATAGATAAATACAAACCAGAACCCTTGAATTAAAGAAAATGATAGATTATTTTTAATGCAACACTCTATTAGTATAGGAGAGTTTATAAGTACTGTATTATTTATGATATAATATAAATTAAAATTTCCATATCTATATATTATCTATCTATTTTAACAGGCCATGAAAGCTTGAAATGGCACTTAAAAAGCTGCTTTGAAGCTTAGTGTGAATTATTTTTATTGTACTGCAGTCTATAGTCATTTTCCTGTGATATGGTTTCAGCAATTCGAAGAGGATTTATTTTTCAGACATTGAAATACTAAAGGATAACACCAAGGTGATGAGGAGGAAGGGACACTAAGACAACATGCACATTTTTCATCCACTCATGAAAATGGATGGGATGTTCATTTGCATATGTTTTGCTGAGATGGGCAAATTGAAAACAATGGTGAAGGTTTGACAAATTAGCCAATCTAAAGCATTTTCCTAAAATTCGTGTGTATCATCTCATAGGTTTACACTAGCTCTGGCTTTAAATGTATCACTGTTTAACTGAATACAAGAATTATTTAAGGAATGGAAAAAATGGTGGTTGGAGGAATGAAACAATAAAAATGTACTTTCTGCTTTTTATTAGAAAACATTGGAACCAACTAGCATAAAAAATAAAAAAGAATCAACACATGGTATTAAATTAACTCAAAATTCTTCATTTAAAAATGCATTTGTACTTCAAATACTCATCAATTTCACCTAAACTGAATTGGTTTATGTTCAAAGTTTTAATATCAGTATGGGAATGATTTATCTCTTATTACTTATAAACCATTTTTTCTCATCTTTTAGAATATGTCTTGCCACTTGTAGCACAGACTGTCCTGGAAATGATTGTAGGAGTCAAATCCTCCTGCCTCAGCTTTAGGTTGCTGAAATTAAAGTTATAGTTTTATGCATTATGACAGGTAAAAGTTGCAAAAATGATGTTATAAAGTAGAAATAATAGTTATAAAAAAATTCTGCTTTTAATGTTTATCGGGTAAGCATATGCACCTAGTTTTAGCTTTTCTACAAGGGTTAATAGAAATATAAAATTTATTTAATATGTCTGCTGGTTTTAATGCCAAATTTTCATTAGGACCTCTGGATCTCAGCAGTGGAGATTGTGTGAGCTAACAGAAAAGACTGGGGAGTAGATGATATTTATGAGTAAAGATATTACTAGGAGAAGAACAAAATATTAAATCTACTGTCAAATCCGTGAACACATTGTAGGATTGCTTGGTAATAGAAAATAATTTATGTGTTATTTAAATTTTAAGGAGTGGTCTGACATAGACTAAAGAGAAAGTAATTACTGGCCTTCAGTCATCTTGATGGCAAGATATTTTTCCTCCTTCTTCTATTTATTTGCTGATCATTGTTGATTTGTGTTGAACTCAGTAATAAATCCATGTCAAACCCAACACTTATCTTCAAGTGAAACATGTTTGAAAATAATGAAGTACTTATCATTTGGTTTTAAAATTTATGCTCTTAAGAAGTATTAACTCATATTTGTGCTCTTATTTTCTCACTCTATGTTCGTTTGTACCTTAAGACAAGGATGTCAATGTATCCAAATGTTGAGTAGGCATAGAAGAAGCAGATAAAACATACTGAATTTGATCCCTGTGACTTATCAAACACAAACATGTTTATAGGGAAAAAAAAAATCTGCAAGGTACGTAGGTACAGAAGACTCATTGGAAGATGTGAAGTTTATCTGTATGTATGTTGGAAGAAAGAGGGAAAGCATCCAAAGAACTGTAAGGCAAAATACACCCTCGGAAGATCAAAACAACAGCCTACAGAAGGGGGAAAGATTTTTACCATCTTCACATCTGACAAAGAGCTGATATGCAAAACATATAATGAACTCAAGAGACTACACATCAACAAACCAAAAAGTTCAACTTAAAAATGGGGTATAGGCCCTGGGAGCTCTGAGTTGTCCTCTTACTTGATATTTTTGTTCTTTCAATGGAGTTTCAATCTCTTCAGCTCCTTCAGTCCTTCCCCCTAAGTGTCCCACTGGGGTAGCCAGGCTCAGTCCAATGGTCGGCTGCAATTGTCTGCATCTATATTAGTCAGGTGCTTGCAGAGCCTCTCAGAGGACAGCAATACCAGGCTCCTGTCTGCAAGCACTTCTTGGCATCAGCAATAATGTCTAGGTTTGGAGTCTGCAGATGGGAGGGACCTCAGGATAGGGTGGTTTTTGGATGTCTTTCCCTTTAGTGTCTGTTCCATTTTTTGTCCATGTTTTTCCTTTATACAGTAATAATTCTGGTTTATAGATTTTGAGATGGGTGAATATCCCCAATCATCAAATGTGGGCCATGTCTATCTACTGTAGGTGGACTCTTTAGGTTCTATCTCCCTGCTGTTTGGTATTTCTGCTAATGTTATGCCCATTGGGTCCAGGGAGCCTCTTGCTTGCCTGGCATCTGGGACTTTCTGGTGGCTACACCCAGTTCCTCATCTCCCGCTGCTATACACCTCTGTTCAATTTTCTGACCCTCTCTACATCTCTCCAGTCTTTCCCCACACCTTATCCTGCTCACCTTTACCTCCCCTCCTCTCTCCTTCCTAACTTTCTTTTTCAGTTTACCTCTCATGATTATTTTGTTCCCCTTCTAAGTATGAGTGAAGCATCCACACTTGAGTCTTCCTTATTCTTGAGCTTCATATGGTCTGTGAGTTATATCATGGGTATTCTGAGATTTTTACTAGTACCCACTTATCAGTGAGTACATACCATATTTTTAGGGGGGTTAGGACTGTTTAAATAGTTTATCCGATCCTGATTTAATTTTGGTACCTGGTATTTGTCTAGAAAATCATCCATTTCATCTAGATTTTTCAGTTCTGTTCAATATAGGTTTTTTGTAGTAGGATCTGATAATTTTTTGAACTTTCTTAGTTTCTGTTGATATGTCTCTTTTTCATTTCTGATTTTGTAAATTTGCATATTGTCTCTGTGCCCAGACTCAGGGTTTATCTATATTGTTGTTTGTCCCAAAGGACCAACTCTTAGTTTCACTGATTCTATGCATGGTTCTCTTTGTTTCCTATTGATTGATTTCAGCCCTCAGGTCATTCATTTCTTGCTTTCTTCTTTTCTGTGTTTGCTTCTTTTTGTTCTAGAGTTTTCAGATGTGCTGTTAAATTGTTAGTGTAAGATATGTCCAATTTCTTTACAAAGGTACTTAGTGCTATGAATTTTCCTCTTAGAACTGCTTTCATTGTGTCCATTACTCTAGGTATGCTGCCTTCATTTTCCTTAAATTCTAAAAAGTCTTTAATCTCTTCCCTTTTCACATTATCATTGAGTAGAGAATTTTTCAGCTTCCATGTGTATGTGGGCTTCCTTTTGTTTTTGTTGTCATTGAAGTTCAGCCTTAGTCTCTGGTGATCTGACAGAAGACAAGATATTCTCTGCACATCATGGAACCTTCTCAAAAATCGACCATATAATCGAATATAAAACAAGCTTCAATATATAAAAGATGACTGAAATAATCCTATGCATTCTATCAAATGTGACTATCATGAACAAACTAGTAAGTTTAATTCCTTGCTAATATTCATTGTTGGTTTTCATTTTTAATTGTATATACTGAATGTCTAAACTTGGCTAACTATGCTTATAACTATTTGGAATAATATAGTGGTAACAAACAAAAATACAGTAAAAGAAATTTAAATTAAAGTCAATCTAAAAGTCACTCTTGCCATGACATTCATGTCTTAGTAGAATACAAACCAACATATAATAGAAGAATGTAATATATTATTAAAGATAATTTTATGATGTAATATGTGAAGAAAAAGATACAGGGTGGAGAGTGTATTCAGTTTGTTTTAAGAGCGACACTATATCTCCTGATTAAGTTACAATGAAGCTCAACTTTGTAAATTTTTGGAAAATGTCTTTAATATATACATTAATAGAAGACATGAACTAGCATTTCACAAACTATGAATTTTAAATCTTATGTAAACAGAACCTATGTTTACAAAGGAAAATATTATTGCATGCATTTAGAGGTTTAAAATATTTATTACCATTCAATAATGAACACAATTTCTATAGTGAAATATTCAACCTTAGGTTATTCTAGAAGTTGTAATCTTTCTTACTCAGCAGGAATTAAAGCACTACAATACTGATACCCATGCCTTTTCCAATCACTTTGAAGTTTAACATGCTTGTTAACATAATTACTGCTTGTGATCCCAGAAGGCCACTCTTATTAAATGGTATTAAAATATTCATTGTATTTATTTTCTAATTTAGAAGACAAACTACCATTTGAAATCTGTTTATGTACACTAAGGAGGGAAGAAAAATTAAAAAACAAGAGGCATATTCCATAGTTAGAAAACTCACTAGTTCATTTCTTAAATGGCTTTTAATAGGATTTAATTAAAATCTTTTACTAATATATATGAAACATTAGCGAGCACAGACCAGAATTTCAATTTCTATGAATATATCATCTATTGTGTCCACTAATGATCATGTCTCAAACTCTGAAGTCTCCTTTTTCTAAATGTATCATATTTACTAAGAAATGTAAATATAATGTAGACCCAAAAACACTTTGTATAAGAAGTAATATTTTAATATCTTTTATAAATGTAAAATTCTGATAAAAAGCACCTTACTATAACTACGTACTTAATTCTAAAACCATTAAAATATCGACCTGTAGATATCAGCATATTTGTTTTGTTATGTTGTATAAAAATACATATATGCTTTTTATATCATGATTGCCAAACACCGTGGATTTGGAAATTTCTAGGTTAAAGAGACTCTAAGTTTGGGATGGTGAGTTACATTACAGAATATATATAAACTTACATTTAAGCTATACTTAAAATCATAAGTAAAGTTACACTCATTTAACTACTATTAGAAAATCACATCAATATTTTTGTAATTTATGAAATGCTCATAGCTGAGCAATGATCTAGGTCATATATATATATATATATATATATATATATATATATATATATGTGTGTGTGTGTGTGTGTGTATATGTGTGTGTGTGTGTGTGTTTAAAAACTCATTGTTAAAGGCTCTGTATGTCCCATAGAAGTTACAATTATACAATTATTACGAGGACACTAGATAATTAATGAGAAGGGGGCTAGGCTGACTCCATGACAGGCTTCAAATTGGCAGTTTAAGAAACTAGGCCTAAGACCTGGGCAAATTCAGGCGAGCCCAAGTAAGTCAGGTACTAGAAGAAAGAAAGAAACTAACTAACTAACTAACTAACTAACTAACTAACAACAACAACAACAACAACAAAGTGGGATGCCTAAGCAATAGTTTCCACCCACCACACCTAAGGGTTAGTTCTGGAATGCCTAGAGTAAGAATAAGACCAATCCCACCTACCCTGGATTCCCTTAATGTGCATTAAATCAGGCCTGCAAACTCACATGGTTGCCTCTCTATCTGGGTAATGGGAGATCCCAGCATTTAAAGCTTCTGCAGAATAAAACCCTCTTTGCATTTACATACTATTTGAGTCCTGGATATCATTCTTTGGAGAATCATGGATTACATTAAGATGCTTAATTCTTCAAGTGAGTAATCAATAAATGAGTTCATTATTGAATGGATTGTGCTAGGAATTCAATGTTTGCTAAAACTACAATAACAATTCCATCTGAAGGCTTTGCCTCAACTTGGACCTTTTTACTCTCTGGTTCATGAAGAAATAAGGACACATATGTCTCATTTAATTTGTTCTCCACTAATCTTTTAAAAACTACATGAAGTTATAACAAGCTTCTCCAGTTAAGCACATAAATGTCATAAAATATTTAAAGATAAGTTTGATGTTATAAGCGGTTGTATTAGTCAGGGTTCTCTAGAGTCACAGAACTTACGGATAGTCTCTATATAGTAAAGGAATTTATTGATGACTTACAGTCTGCAGTCCAATTCCCAACAATGGTTCAGTAGTAGCTGTGAATGGAAGTCCAAGGATCTAGCCGTTACTTAGCCCCACACGGCAAGCAGGCGAAAGAGCGAGAATAAAACTCCCTTCTTCCAATGTCCTTATATGGTCTCCAGCAGAAGATGTAGCCCACCAAGGTGTGTGCCACCGAGATCTCCATACCAAGATCCAGATCAGAAACTTCTATCTTCAAAGCCTCCAGATTAGGGTCACTGGTGAGCCTTCCAATTCTGGATTGTAGTTCATTCCAAATATAGTCAAGTTGACAACCAGGAATAGCCACTACAGCGGTTGTGCCTTATACTTCTCTTACTGTAATAACAAGTTACATTAGAAGAATAATACATATAAGTTCACACTCTTATGGCAACTTGATTTTTCATAAATAAGCCAGAGATCTTCTGGGTAATGGCAATTTTACCAAATCATGAGGGGGAAATTAGATGGCTTCAAGTAAAAGAAGCCATCATTTCTTCCTTATCTCCCTGCATATAACTCAACTTCACATGGATCAAAGAATTGAACATCATAAGATTAGATATACTAAACCGGAGAGAAAAGAATATGGGCAATAGTCTTCACCTCAACAGCATTGGACAGGACCTTCTGAACAAAACACCAATAATACAGGCCCTAAAAATCAACATTTAAAAATTAGACCTCATGAAACTGAAAACTTCTTGAGGATACTCTCATTAAGACAGACAAGCAGGTTACAGATTGGGAAAATATTTTAACAACTGCACATGGGATGGAAGGATACTATCTAAAATAGGTAAATACAATAAAACTTGGCATCAAAAAATAAATGTTTAGAAATTGGATGTAGATCTAAACGATTCTTAGAGGAGGAAACTTAAATACCTAAGTAGCATTAAAAGAAATGTTCCATGTCTTTAGTCATCAGGGAAATGAAGATCAAAATTTCTTTGAGATTTCATATCACACTTAGAATGATTAAGAACAATAAAGCAAATAGTCTTTCCTGATGGTGAGAACGTGGGTTCAGGAGAACATTCATCCATTGCTGGAGGGAGTGCAGACTTTTGCAGTCACTATGATCATGATGGTTTCTCAGGAAGATATAGATGATCTCAACAGCTAGTTTTATCACTCTTAGACATTTGTCCAAAAGACTCTTTATCCTACCATAGAAACAAGGTTTCTATAAATACTGATCAGTTTTATTCTGTTCTATTCAGAAGTCTGAGAAATTGGAAAGAACCTAAATATCTACCAATGAATGAATAGGAAAATTAAATATACTACATTTAGACAATTAAATGTTACTAGGCTGTCGGAAAAAAAAGAAAGAAAAGAAAAGAAGAAAAAAAAAACAAATCACAATATTCACAGATAAATGGATGGAACTAGAAAAAAAGCAATGAAAAAAAGGAAAAAAAAATAAAACCAAAACCAAAACCAAACCAAACCAAACCAAAACAAAACAAAACAAAACAAAACAAAATCAAGAAAAACAAACAAAAACCCAATAAAGTAAGAGCAAAAACCATACTACTGATTGTCAATTGAAATTCCTTGGATAGTGCCAGCAGTTTTAGAGGGCATAGTCTGTGTTATTAGGTCTTTGCATGCGTCCTGAAAAACTGGAATGAGGGCTATTCCAAAATCTGTTGCCAGAACATGGGATATGGGCTGACTTGTCTGACCTCCATGGAAGAGGAAACAGCTAACCTCAAAGTGACTTGAAGTGCAAGAGATGGGGGATACCTGGGGGTGAGGAACACACACTCAGAAGAGAGGGGAAGGGAAAGATTGTGAGAGAGGTGACCAGGAGAAGGGAACATAGTATGCCATTTACACAGTACACTGCATTCCAGTCTTTAGTTATTTGTATATGTATCAGCTTCTGATACATATAAATTCTGATAATTTAGGAACTTGCTTTAGATTATAAAGAAATAGGGAGATGGCTCTTTAGCTTCATAATATTTTTCAATGTGATCACTAGAGAGTCCCAGAGAAATCATTACCATGTACTATAATTTTTAATACTGCTAAAAATTAAATAAATCATTTACCCAATTGACAAAGTATAAGAAAGATACAATTTTTTAACATTTATGCTATGTGTATACTGGATGTAATAAAAATGACAGTGTCTTATAAAGAAGTTCTAACATGAAAACAGCAGGCGGCAAAAAAATGTAACTAATGTAAATAAGCAGATAGCAAATATTCAATGAAACAGTTTTTAATTAAATTCATTTTAAGGTTATTCTCTTTTACGTTATATAATGATTTTAAATTTTATTCATAAGCAGAAACAGTACAAGTTATATTTATGAAAAGGATTATGACAACTGTGTGCTCAGATGTACCCATGATTTTTGTTTCTTTAATATATTGTTACTTTGTCTTCATGACTGAATACATTTGTAAAACCTGATTTGAATAAAGAGAATATAAAAATTATAAACTATTTTCTACATTCCCTAACTTTATCATCTATGACAGTTAACACATTTCAAATTTCTGTTTCATTTTGTGTATGTGCTTATGCGTTTTTGTGCATGGTTTGAGAAAGGGGATTGACGATGTACCCATTAACATGTGTATAGTGAAATGAGATGACTTTGGGTGTGGTTACTATGGTGCCAGCTTCCTTATGTTTTAATGAATATATATGTTAATATTCTCATTAACTTTAAATTCACTGGGAAAACTAGACTAGCTGGATAGTGAACCTAAGGTTGTATTTGTGTCTGTGTTTATTTTAGTAGGTTCTGGGGATGAAACTTGATGTTCATGTTTGCATGGCTTGCACTTTATTAAGACATCTCAGACTATAATTATTAAGTAATAACCTGAAACTCTAAAATGTTTTCTTACCACACTGTCCCAGTAGTGTCTTAAATTTCAAATATACACTTTTAATGGACTTTATTCTACAAGGAGTCATTAGGTATGAATGTTACTATTACTGCTAAGTACACAGATGTCAACAAATAGGTGAAATTATTGTTTAAATATAGAAAAGTATAGCATAATACCACATTAAACACAAATTGAAGACAATTTATATATAAAATAATCCAAATAAACATATCTAGTACTGCATACATATTTATACCGAGACGCAGCATAATTATAAAATTTTATATTTATGTACTGATATGTATTTGAACCAATAAGTAATTGATTTAAACATCAGCTACCATACTTAGAATGATATTAAGATAATTTCTTTCCTTTATATTAGAATTCTCTCGCAGTTAGAATTACTGACCTGGATTTTTTTCATTACTATTTAAATATTTGGAAATTATGTACTGAACATCAATTCAGCCCTGTTTTAGCATGGGTAAAGATAAAAATACTTGTAATTTTTATGGAATATATGTTGTTAAAGATTAACTGAAAAACAAATAAATGATTGCTGTGGTGCATATTTTAAGCATCTATATCAATGACATATAATAGCATATGTAGTTGGAAGAAAATAACCATTAGTTTGCAGAATGGATATGAAGTAAACTTTTCTTCACACGTATTTAAATAAAACACATAAAGCCAACATGAAATTCTTCCCTCTCACCTGAAAAATTTTAAATATTCTAAAATTAAATTCAAACCTTGTTAGTCATACAGTGATTCTCTTCCTTCTCTTACAGAGTAACTGCTGATACACTTTAGCTCCTTTGAGTCTAGATGATAAGGACATAGCAACCACTCTTCAAACTTTTCACCTATAAACGATGCTACCTTGAGTCACATAAAGAATGAGGTAAATAAAATTTTTACCTACTCTTCTTTCTTCACGTTACCTAAGAACAGGAACTTATTCATTTATTTCTTATTCTAAAAAAATAGTTTTCTGAATTAACTTTACCACTGCTATTAATATATTTGTACTCTACTTTTGAGATGTCTATGAAAACAATTTTGAAGTTAGTTCCTTCAAGTCATTCATATTATTCTTTGAAAATCAGTATTAGAAAACTTTCACCCTGTTTCCAAATGAATCAATCATTTCAGAGTCACAAATATTATCTCAGTTGTGTAACCCATGATTGGACCCTCATTTGGCTTATGATCTAAATTTACTTTATCTCCAGACTGTAGAGATCTACTTGACTTTGAAATACACTTGATATTTTCATTCATTCATCTTGTTAATTACTGAACACTCTTCTGACAAGTTAAACTCAAAAGTCTAGAGCTCACTCATATAGTAACATTAAAAACTGGGTTTCATACACTTAAGCATCCACCATTATGTGCACTTGAGTGACTACAACTTGGTAAGAACTAATTATTGCTTTGTCTGTTCCCTTTAATCTTTTTTTTTTGCTCTGATATTTTTTTAATTATTATTTTCTTTATCTATGTTAATGACAATAGTTGTTTTAAAAGATCAGTGTCAGTTATTTGCCCTTTTTTATTATGCTCATTAAATTTATAACATGTATTTAATTCCCATGGTAGTTACTATTAATAATAATATTGATATATTTTATTAGCTTTTTGGAATTTTATATGTGCATTAAATATAAATTGATTATATTTATCCCCAAACTCACTCAGTTACTCTTTCATGATATGATTGCCACCTCTAACACGTGCCTAGATTCACATTATCTTTTATTATAAGCCATTATATCCTATTTATACCATCCATATAGTTGTGGCTTTGGAACTGCTAGAGCATTCGCAGTGGTTTACCTTTGAAGCAAACTCGTTCTTCCTCTTCCAAACAACATGAACTTTCAACCATGCATAACTTAACAGTGAGATTTCATGATGTTCCTGCCTCCTTTTTTCATTTTTTAATTGATTATTTTATTTACTTACATTTCAAATATTATCCCCTGTCAAAGGTTTCCCGCCACAAGCCTCCTATCCCTCCTAGCTCCCCCATGCCGCTGCAAGGGTGCTCCTCCACCGACGACCCACCCACTTCTGCATCAGCGCCCGCCCTAGCATTCATCTATCCTGGGTCATCAAACCTCCACAGGACCAAGGGGCTCCCCTCCCAGTGATGCCAGATAAGGCAATCCCCTGCTACATATTTAGCTAGAGCCATGGGTAGCCCCTGTGTACTCTTTGGTTGGTGGTTAAGTTCCTGGGAGCTTTGGGGAGGGGTCAGGTTGGTTGATATTGTTGTTCTTCCTATGGGGTTGCAAACTCCTTCAACTCTTCCAGTCCTTGTGCCAACTTCTCCATTGGGGTTCCTGTGCTCAGTCCAATGTTTGGCTGTGAACATCTGCATCGTCACTGGTCCGGCTCTGGCTCAGCCTCTCAGGGGACAGGTATACAGGGGTCCTGTCAGTAAGCACTTCTTAGCATCAGCAATAGTGTCGTAATATTGGAACGTTGACAGTGAAGCTACGGCAAGTCTTGAGAACAGAGGACTTTCAATGGCACAAGTATTTTTCTACCATTGTCCCTTCTAATTCCTGTCTCTTACAATCTTTCTGCCCCTGCTTCTGTTATTGCTGAGCCCTTTGATTAGAGTATATTGTATAGGTATCCTACTTATGATGAAATACTCCAGAGACACCAAGTATTCCATCAATTGTGCCTGAGTGGACTACCATTCATTTAAAAAGAAACCACTTGATAAGATCTAAGGGTTGCATAAATCTATTGGTCTAGAGAAAGAAATTTATTAGTAGTAGTATGGTAGTAAGAGAGAGTTACTTCTGTTTTCAAATAATGTACTACAGATGTATAAACATGTGCAGGGTTGCAAAGAATGAACATTTAAATTGTCTTATTTTCCATAGTTGTTTTGTTAATAGTGGGCAAAATGATTTGGAAAAAAAAAGTAGGAATGTGTCTGCATAATCTCTCACTATCACTTTGTCATCTTTATTTCATTTGTAAAGGAATTCATTTTTTCCTTTTCCCTCCCTGGATAAGACTTCTCTCTGGTTGATTTCCCTCCCTGCCCACAATCTACAAAACCTGATATTCTTTTGTATTAATATATAGGTACATACTCTATAGTGTGGATATATATATATATATATATATATATATATATATATATATATACTTGCTTATCAGGTTTGAAATTAATGAATGTATTGAAATGTACGACTTTGGATTTAGAGGTATGCATTCTATATTCTAAGAGGTGGACATGAAAGAACTATTTCTGCTTTTATAATTAAGGCTAGACACAAGGTTTACATATTCACACAGTGATCAAAGTTTTGTGTTTCTGAGTATACCCTGGGGATTTTTCCTAGGTGAGAGAAAGTGCTTGAAGAGCAGAAAAAGTAATTGATAACTTCATGCTAGCTTTGTTTGCCTACATACCCGAGTGTCTTTCCATTGAGGTAATAGGATATAAACGTGTAAGAGCATCATGAGTCTGTTCACAATGCCTATTAACAGTACTAGGATTGAGAACAATTTTAACAGTACTATCACCAGGCTCCCTCAGGAGAGTGGTGTTCCCATCAGAATCTGCACTGTCTGAAAGCTGAAGCACATTTCCATGAAAGGCAGCTGGACACACCAAAGATTTCTTTCAAAGTGATTGAAGAAGGCAAACTAAACTCATGTATCAAATTTCTGAAATCTTTCTATTAATTATTATAAATGAATGTATCAAACATCACAGTTTTAAATAAAATTGAAGAAATAATTTTTTTTCCTGTTTTGGCATTTTGTCCCTTTACTATCTGATATTTACTATCAAATTAATTCCAGACTGAATAATATCACTTTTTCTTGTCACTCCTCAAGACAAATTAATTTTTATTTCTTAGAGATGTATCGATTCAGTCACTTCTAAGAACAATTTTTTACATGTCATGAAGCAAAAGATTAAGGTTCTCCAGGGCCCAAGAGGATAGAGAAGTGACAACATTTATATAAAACCTTTTAACATTGTCAATTTCTTATTAAATATAAGGACGGGTAATATGTTACCCTGTTACATTTGTTGCTTAAATAAAATCCTAAATTTTTCAGGAAATCCCAGAGACTGTCTATAAGCCTAAAAGCAGAATGGGATCCAATGAGAGCAGAAGTAATTTACCTTCACAATGACACTGACAACTTTATTCAGTGTAAATTGTGGCTTGTTCTTTAATCAACCATTATATGGAGTTTCATATCTGCAAGATCAGTGGGTATCATTGAGATGTCTAACGATAAACAACCGATTTAATAAATGCCTAGTAATTTCTGAAAACAAATTGTATATGGTATCTAACTAGAGTGCCTTTAACTCAGGTACACAGAGTATAAAATAGGTGACAGGTAATTTTAAAAGGAGGTAGAGGCTGATAAAGTGTTTGAACAGTTTCTTAATTGAATATATGAGGCCTTATGTTATATTGCCAGCATATTAAAAATTATTATGATGATAAAAAGAAGATTCACTTATTTGATCTCATCTAATCTCCTATGCTAAAAATTGTATTTTTGATGCTTTTTATTTTTCTAAGTACCCAATAAGTTCTGAAATCTTTTCCTATTTGGTATATGCGATATAGCATATAAAACTAATACCTGCCTCATGCTGTTATTTATATAAATAAAAGGATTATAGATATTATCCATCAAAGATTAATTTGCCATATAACAACCACTGGATATGTAGTAATCATAATCCCATATCATATCAATCGCATTTCCATTATTTTCAATGTGATCTTATGTCTAATATTATGATTTGTACCATTTGATCTTGATGATTCTGAAGCAATTTTTTATATAATAAAAGATAGAAAAAATTAAATGCTGGGCTGAATTCATTGATACCAATAAAGACTTTTTATCTTGTTATTTCCATAAAGTTCATTTGAAACAGAGAACATACCAAACACACACACACACACACACACACACACACACACACACACACACACAGAGGAATAGAACACTTAAAATTCAGAGCATGCAACTTTTTCCTGGTAAGTAGTTTGAATGTGTCTACTTTTCTTAGTCCTCTTCAACTCATTCCCAGGATTAGCACAGCAGTACCTACATGTAATAATTTTATTTAAGGAACTTCTCAATTAATTAAAATGTTTAAATATAATAAAAGCTCTACTGTATACTCAGTAAAAATACAAAATAAATTCATTGTTTTTTATGGCTGAGTAGTACTCCATTGTGTAAATGTACCACAGTTTCTGTATCCATTCCTCTATTGAGGGACATCTGGGTTCTTT
>NC_034600.1:63447874-63455582 GCF_900095145.1 Mus pahari
AAAATAATTATTGTCTTAAATAAAAAAGAAGAAGAATCCTGTAATCTTGTAAAATAAAATAATTAACTGAAAAGAAAATTAGCGGCCATATAGAACTGGTAGAATGAAGCTACCCTCTCCATGGAAATAGTATAGTAACTGTTTTAATGCTAGAAACAAAGGTACTGCTGATGTTGTTAAGCAAGTGCAAAATGGATCTCTGCTCAATGGAGGATAATTTTGTTATGGAAATCAACACATAAAATTGTGAGCACTCGATACTATTTGTGGTGCAAGTTTATTTATATTTGTGTTGTTAAAGGCGCACACCTTTAATCCCAGCATTCAGGAGGCAGAGGCAGGCAGATTTCTGAGTTCGAGGCCAGCCTGGTCTACAGAGTGAGTTCCAGGCAGCCAGGGCTACACAGAGAAACCCTGTCTCGAAAAACAAACAAACAAACAAACAAACAAACAAAAAGAAGTAACAATGTCTTTAATTTATGATAATTTGGTGTGTGTGTGTGTGTGTGTGTGTGTGTGTGTGTGTGTGTGTGTGTGAATGTATGTATCACTTGATGTGCTGGAGGTGGAGACTGGGATGGGAGATTGGCAGGAGGTGACATTCAGGTGGGGATTAATTGCATGAGGGGGTACTGGGAGAAGAGCAAGGCCTGATATTGGGTTGTGAAGTCAATAAGTAAATAATTATTTTTTAAAAAAGAATTCTGCCATCATCTAGGGTCTACGACTCAAATTCATATTATCAGTGTAAGGGACAAGTGTCCCTGAGACATTTTGTTGATTGTCCCAAAAATATTCCACTCAAGAGGTAGTAATCTCATTTGAATGAGTATAAGCTTGAATTGTTTGAAAGGTAATCCTTTTGTAAGTCTACATCTGTGTGTTGCTTAACACAATCTGCAATTGTATAGTAAAAATTTATGAAAGGAAGATGGTGATATTATATTTCAAATTACCAAGACTAGACAAATATGTTTTTAAAAACAGACAAGTGTAGCTAGGAATATCTATATTTCCAATGGCAAACAGAATATTGTTTCTGGTTATTCTTCACACTTTCTAAATGAAATATTTTAATGCCTATGTGTATGTGTTTCTACATGTGATTATTCTCTTTCTTTCTAAAATGGGAGATCTCTAAAAACAGATATCGTTTTTTGTTTTGAGTTGGATCAATTTGCAATGTAAAAAAAAATTCTATCCTACTGTTTGATTTAAAAAATGACAGAAAATTATTTATAAAGGTGGAAAATGAAACTACCTAATCTTAAGATAGGAAATAAGGGACAGTGAGATGCTTCAGTAGGTCAGGGTACTTAATGCTTTCCTAGACGTCCTATGTTCAGTTCTCAGGGCTCGTGCAATGCCAGGTTACAACATTCTATATCTCCAGTTCCAGAAAATCTCAAACCATCTTCTAATCAAGTAATTTACTGTACTCATACATGAGTTTCTTGACATGCACACAGTCAAATATATATAACACATAAAATAAAAATAATAGTTAAAAGAAAAAAACAAACATAATACTCCATACACACTATATAAATATAAAAATGTTAAGGTATGTGTATCAGTTACTTGTGTTTATATATTACGTAATATCCAATCTTTCTTATTTGAGTGTAAATTATTTCTTTGCAAAAGAAATATTTTGCTATAGTTATTAATAATGTAACCTCTAAAATGCCTCTCTGAAAATTTATCTTTGAAATTGTAGGTTAATCCAAATGCAATTCTTGACAAAAATATATGCATTTTTATTGAAATACTGTGTGCAAATAAATTTTATAAGATTTTAATATTGCTACACTTTCTGATCTCTTCCTTGTGAGTAGAATTTTCTATCAGTAAAATACTAGGTTACCCGGACCTTGAGATTGTATGATTACTTTCTCACCTAATGAAGCTTAGGCACTTGGGTGACTGTATGCTATGATTGGGTCTGTTTGATCTTTTATCTTAAAAGTACCTGTTCAAAATTTTCAATTAATTTCTGCTATAATGATACATTTTACATTGGGAACTCTTCAAAGTTTGGATAGCAACCAAAATAAATTAATTAAATAATTAATGTCTATAACAAGGCTTGTTTTGTTTCTTTTGTTTTTAATTGTGTATAACTGTGCCTAGTTTTCTTTCCAATAACTTCTTTTGAATACCAGATAGTTTATATCATTTCAGTTAAGCATCATTCTTTTTGAATATGGAATAGCAATATTTTTGTATTGAGAGATGTTCTAATTGAATTATTTTCAATTTTTCAAAAACTAAGCTATCAAACTAAAAGTACATCATTCTTTTGTTTACATTATAATAAAATAATTAATTTCTTGAAATTTTAAGAGAAAGTTCAAAACAAATATTTTGAAGTAATAATTATAAAAGTAATTTAAATGCATCTAAGATTAACTATCATAACTTCGTACTGAAATATTGCCTCCTGTTCATATTTGATGTTCCTTGAACATTTGATAAATTAAATACTATAATTATGTTCATATCACTACATTATGTGAAAGTCTTCAGGCCAATACCAAGGTCATCGAGGGAAATGGAGATCACATCACAGATCTGGTTGACACACAAGCCACATCCAAAAATCTGTTAGGATAGAAGCATTCTGGCAGAATACTCGGAAGGACATATACAATATTAATTATGTGGAATGAAAAATGTCTGAAAACACCAAGGAGGAAATGATGAACCAAGATGTTCAGGTTATTAAAAACATTGGAAGAGAAAATAGCTATAAAACTGCTTAATTCTCTATATATTTAATATAATGAACACCTTAGAGGTTTTGAAGAATTACTAAAAATATCAGGAGAATAGACAATTTAAAATTAGAAGGAAATCAATTAATTACTATCTATAATAAATCATTGAACTGATGGGTATGAGTCCAGCTTTCATTACTAAATACAAGGAATAACTGTGGCCATTATTATCTGTGACAGAGCTGGGCAGTGGTGGCCCATGCTTTTAATCCCAGCACTTGGGATGCAGAGGCAGGCAGATGTCTGAGTTCAAAACCAGCCTGGTCTACAGAATGAGTTCCAGGACAGCCAGAGCTACATAGAGAAACACTGTCTCAAAAAAAAACAAAAAACAAAAAACAAAAAAAAAAACACAAGAAAAACAAAACAAAAACAAAAACAAAAACAAAAAACAAAAACAAAAACACAACAACAGAAAAACAAACAAACAAACGAAAATATCTGTGATGGTTCTGCTATTTTTTCTAAGGCATATGAAGAACAGAGTACTGATTGCAGCAATAGGCCCTATAGAATTTATCAGAGACCTGGGATGTGAGAGACTCTCGGGACTCAAAGGGAGGACCCTAGATGAAATGTCCTACAGTGGGGAGAGGGATCTTTTAGAGCCCACCTCTGGTAGAAAGACAGGAAACCAAGTGAGGGGTGGGGTTGCCATCCCACTGTCAAAAACACTGACCCAGAATTGTTCCTGCCTAAAAGAACTACAGAGATAGAAGTGGAGAAGAGACTGAGGGAAAGGAGGTCCAGTGACAGATCCAAATTGGGGTTCAGCTCAAGGGGAGGCTCCAAGGCCTGACATTATTACTGAGGCTATGGTGTGAGTACAGACAGGAGCCTAGTATGGAAGCCCTCCTAGAGACCTAATAAGCAGCTGGAAGAGTCAGATGCAAGTGCTTACACCTAGTCAATGGACCTAAGCCGGGGGGGGGGGGGCTGTGGTTGAATTAGGGAAAAGCTGGAAGAAGCTGAAAAAGAGGGTGAGCCCATAGAAAGGTCAGCAGTCTCGATTAGCCTTGATACACCCCACCCCACCAGGTCTCTCAGATGTTGAACCACCAACCAGGCAGCATACACCAGCTGACACATTTACAACAAAGAACTTCGAGGTTTAGACTCAAGTCAGAGAAGATGAGCCTTAAGAGAATGGAGACCCCAGGAAGTAGGGAGGTATGGTTGGGTGGGGGTGGGGGTAGAGAAGGGTGGGGAGGAGGTATGGGATTCGGAACAGTCAGAGGCTGAACTTGGATGTGGATAAAATCTGGAATGAGAAAACGAGATTAAGTAAAAACAAAACTTCAGCAATAACATGAGTAGCAGACTGGATCGACTTGCGGTGATTAGCTTCAGTTACCTCTTCACACATATGTATGGTCTATGAGGCAGTGAAATTATGTTATCCTAGCCTACTCTCTGCTGAATATTTCTAGATTACAGAAAAGTGGAAAGAACATAGTTGAAGATGAACTGATTCTCAAAATCAAATAGAGAAGGGGCTGAAAGTCCAGGGAATAATGTTTTCTTTTACAAGAATAAGCTCAGGAAGTAATGGAATGCACAGAGCTAAAAACCAGAGATCTGAAAATGTTCTTTAAATTTTCAACAGACAGTAGACAGATGTTATTGTTTAATAGAAGTGAGTATCATTGCAGCAAAAAGGAATGCTAAAAATTTATACTTAGAACAGAAATGAACTTGGCCATCAGGTAGATAAGGGTTCTGCCTCAATGAAAGTGATAATTAGTCCTGGTTTACATTATCTTTTCATAGTTCCTAACAACTTTTACAACTAAATCTTAAAGGCATATTTAAAGATATCTTACCTATAGGATAAAAATGAAGTCCTGTCATGGCTTTTATAGGCAAAAAAAAAAAAAAAAAAAAAAAAAAAATCCACCATCTTGTAAACAAGAAAATGTAAGAATCCAGGTGAGGGTTAGTTAGAGGGCAAGGGGAACAGAACAACACTAACTTATAGGATTGTGAATTTCTGATGAGCAAATCTTTCATAATGTGGGCAAGATATAAAGATTAACTTAAAATTATTTTTCTAGCACCTTGGGTGCGAAATCGCAGGACAGTCCCAAGGTCCCCAGAGGACTCTCCACACCACAGGCACCCAAGCACACCCAGGATCTTTGGATCACTGGTAAGTGGAACCCAACATCTGTTCCAAAACAATGGTGACAGGTCTGTGCCAACACAAGCATGGACACAGGAAACCCATCTGACCAGCAGCTTGGGTTCGTTCCCACCATCGCCAGCTCAGGACCACCTTGGGCATGAACTCAGTGGATGGTTCCACGGTCCCCAGAAGTCTCTATGCCATAGCCCTAGCACACCTAGGATCTTAGGATCACTGGTGAATGGAACCCAACATCTTTCCCAAAACACTCATGAGGGGCCTGTGACAGCAGGAGCAAGGACACGGGCCGTGCCTGACTAGCAGCTCCAGTTCCTTCTGGTCTACCTTGGTTTCAAATGAAGCAGATAGCTCCAAGGTCCCCAGAATAGATACCACTTTCAGCACTATAACATGCCCAGGATCTTAGGATTCCAGGATCCCAGGATCCCAGGAGCTTTGTCATACCAGGATTTCAGGGTCTCAGAGGAACCTTGAATGCCAAGAACTCTGAGACACCCAGAATCTCAGGTTCATAGGATCCCAGAATCACAGAATCAGGGAAAAAGCTGGGCTCTGAGGAGTTCTGAATCAACTGGGATTATAGGAAGGACAGGCTCCAATCAGATATATTGAGGGCAGCAAGCACTTGAGGTAATCAGATGGAAGGAGGCAAGTGTGAAAAGAGAAGCAACAGAATCCAAGGTTACTTGGCATCATCAGAAACAAACTCTCCCACCATAGAAAGTCCTGGATACACCATCATCTGCTTGTGGACGTTGTACATCGTGGTGCGCACTAGGCTCCGCACCACGATGTACAACGTCCACAAGCAGATATCTTCAACAAAATTATAGAAGAAAACTTCCCTAACCTAAAGAAAGAGATGCCCATGAACATACAAGAAGCCTACAGAACTCCAAATTGTTTGGGCCAGAAAATATATTCCTCCTGTCACATAATAATCAAAACACCAAATGCACAAAACAAAGAAAGAATATTAAAAGCAGAAAGGGAAAAAGGTCAAGTAACATATAAAGGCAGACCTATCAGAATTATACCTGAGACTATGAAATCCATAAGATCCTGGGCAGATGACATACAGACTATAAGAGAACACAAATGCCAGCCCAGCCTACAATATCCAGCAAAACTCTCAATTACCATAGATGGAGAAACCAGATATTCCATGACAAAATCAAATTTACTCAATATCTTTCCACAAATCCAGCTCTTCAAAGAATAATAAAGGGAAAACTTCAACACAAAGAGGGAAATTAAGCTCCAGAAAAAGCAAAAATGTAATCTTTCTATAAAACTAAAAGAAGAGAGCCACATGAACAGAATTCCAACTCTAACAACAANAACAACAACAACAACAAAATAACAGGAAGCAACAATGACTTTTCCTTAATATCTCTTAATATCAATGGTCTCAATTCGCCAATAAAAAAACATAGACTAACAGAATGGCCACATAAACAGGACCCAACTCTTTGCTGTATACAGGAAAGCCACCTCAGGGACAAAGACAGACACTACCTTAGAGTGAAAGGCTGGAAAACAATTTTCCAAGCAAATGGAACTAAGAAACAAGCTACAGTAGCCATTCTAATATCAAATAAAATTGACTTTGAGTCAAAAGTTCTCACAAAAGATAAGGGGGGACATTTCTTACACATCAAAGGTAAATTTACCAAGATGAACGCTCAATTTTGAACATCTATGCTCCAAATGCAAGGGCAGCCACATTCATAAAGGAAACTTTGTTAAAACTCAAAGAACACATTATAGTGGGAATCCTCAGCAAGATACTCTCATCAATGGACAGATCATGGAAACAGAAACTAAACAGAGACACATTGAAACTAATAAAATTTATGAAACAAATGGATTTAACTGATATCTACAGAGCATTTTATCCTTACACAAAAGTATATACCTTTTCTCAGCACATAATATTACCTTCTCCAAAACTGACCACATAATCAGTGACCAAACAGGCCTCAGCAGATACAAAAAGTTGAAATAATTCTATGCATCCTATCAGAACACCACAGACTAAGGCTGATCTTCAATAACAACATAAATAAAAGAAAACCAATATACAAGTGGGAGCTGAACAATTCTCTACTCAATGATAACTTGGTCAAGGAAGAAATAAAGAAAGAAAATAAAGACTTTTTAGAGTTTAATGAAAATGAAGCCACAGCATACCCAAACATATGTGACACAATGAAAGCAGTCCTAAGAGGAAAACTCATAGCTCAGACTGCCTCAAAAAAGAACCTGGAGCAAGCATACAATAGCAGCTTGACAGCACACCTAAAAACTCTAGAACAAAAGGAAGCAAATTTGCCAAAGAGGAGTAGAAGGCAGGAAATAATCAAACACAGGGCTGAAATCAACCAAGTGGAAACAAAAAGAACTATTCAAAGAATCAACCAAACCAGGAGCTGGTTCTTTGAGAAAATCAACAAGATAGATAAACCCCTAGGCAGACTAACTAGAGGACACAGGGACAGTATCCTAATTAACAAAATCAGAAATGAAAAGGGAGACATAGCAACAGATTCTGAGGAAATCCAAAACACCATCAGATCCAACTACAAAAGGCTATACTCAACAAAACTGGAAAACCTGGATGAAATGGACAACTTCCTAGACAGATACCAAGTACCAAAGTTAAATCAGGATCAGATTAATGATCTAAACAGTCCCATATCCCCTAAAGAAATAGAAACAGTCATTAATAGTCTCCCAACCAAAATAGGCCAGCACCAGATGGGCTTAGTGCAGAGTTCTA
>NC_034600.1:63459577-63477634 GCF_900095145.1 Mus pahari
CTAGGAAAGGGGATAACATTTGAAATGTAAATAAAGAAAATATCTAAAAACAAAACAAAACAAAAAACAAAAAAAAAAAAACAAAGAAAGTTAAAAAAAAGTTCTTTCTTTTTTTTTTTTTTTCTTTTTCCTTTTCTTCTTATATAAACCTGATCATTGTTTAAGATCTCTCAGCAGCTACCCCAACTGGTGGCCCTATTCCTTCTGGCAGCATCTATCTGTGCTTACATTAGGAACAAAGCTTCTTTATCTTGTGTAGGTTATTAGGGCCTTTCTTTCCCTGTTTTCTCTTATTTTAATTCTCCTAACTAAACATTAAAATGCCAAGCAATACTCATATTTACCTATGTTCACAGTCATCTATTGGATGGAACACAGGGCCCCCAGTGGAGGAGCTAGAGAAAGTACCCAAGGAGCTGAATGGTTACCCTATAGCAATATGAACTAACCAGTACCCCCAAAGCTCTGTTTCTAGCTGCATATGTAGCAGCAGATGACCTAATTGGCCATCATTGGGATGAGAGGCCCTTGGTGTTGCAAAGATTATATGCCCCAATACAGGGGAATGCCAGGGCCAGGAAGCAGGAATGGGTGGGTTGGGGAACAAGGTGGGGGAAGGGTATAGGGGACTTTAGGGATTACATTTGAATTGTAAATGAAGAAAATATCTAATAAAAATTGTTTAAAAAAAAGAAAAAGAAAAAGAAAATGCACATAAATTTTAGGAAGAGTCAAGAAAAAAAATTCTTTCTAGACTGGTCTCCAAGACTGTTGATGTTTTGATGATTCACTGCTTTTACTCATATGTGCTCTGCTTCGTTTAAAGAGGCATTCAGATTTTCTTCATACACACCTGAAAATGGGTGTTTCTGCTCTCAGTGTCAGCTGCTTTGACTAGCTTATGATGTGACTTTCATTACAACAATTGTCTGTGAGTCAGTGATGCTTTGGCATACAGGCTTTTCTTCCTGGCAATGGCAGTATGATGCAGAGTTCATTACATAGCCTTTTCTGTTTCTGTATTTCTCCTCTAGTTATTCTAAATGCATAGCTTAGTTAATGCCCCCTAGTTCACTCAGTTTTATACAGATAATTAAAATTGTAATTTTATATCTGTGGAAATAATATATTTGAATATTTAAAAGGGAATAAAATGAAACACACAGAAATATCTAATAAAATTTCTATTTAATTATTTCCGATTAATTGTGTATGTGGAGAGAGAGGTGGGTATTGTGTTTTCTCTATATTGGCATATTATAATATTGTATAGTATTATGGCTATGTTGTGATATTAAATTCTTTTTATTTCATTAAATGAACTCTTTCTTAGTTACTGAATACTTCATTTTCAATAAATAGTTCCTCTATTATATTATTTTGGGGAAATTAAAAAAAATGTCTGCATAGAAAATAAAGTTTAAATCTCTCCTACTCTAATAAGCACAGTTTATGCTACATTTTTATGCATGGGGGTTGAGCCATTCATTGAAGTATAACTGACCTTCCAGTGAACACAACTCCAAAGAAATTGACTCCCCCCCTTCCTTAAACATTACTAAGTTTTAACAATTGCTCATCAACATGTCATGGCATTTCTAAAGTTCCTCCACCCTTCATGCTAAAATGTTTATGTAATAGTCTCTTCTGTTGTTGTAGCAAAATAAGGTGACAAAAATTGAGGTATATGGGCTTACAGCTTGAGAGGGATGCATCCAGCACAGCAAGGAAACATGGTGTGAGGACAAGAAGCTAAGAGAGAACATTTTAAACCATAAACTTGAGTCAGAGAACTACAGGGTCTAAGAAGCTTTTACTCTTATAGACCAACCACGGTGACTATTATTCTGGCAATGCAGATTCACCAAAATTCATGCAAACAGTGCCAACAACACAGAAACCACATGTTCAAGTACCATAATTTCTTAGAGATACTTCTCATTAAACTCTCATAGTTGATTAGCTTGATTCTTTGCAGGTCTTGTACAAGAAACCACAGCTTCAATGAGTTCATGAGTGTTTGGATCCAATGAAGTCTAGGATACATTAACATATTTTCATAGCTGCACTCCAAGGCACTGGCTCTTACAGTCAGTGCACCACTATTCCGTAATGTTCTAAGGGCACATGGGAGAGGGTCAGTGATATAGGAGTCCTGGTTATGACCAAACACTCCACAAATGTGTATTTCCTGTATCTTGACCATTTGAATTTCTAGGTTAGCCATCATCCACTGCACAGTAAAACTTCTCTGAAGATGTGAGACCTGTACTAATGTATGGGAGAACATATACATACTCAAAGAAATATTTGATTCTCTGTCAATGTAACAATAACAATACTAGATTCATTCCTGGGACCTATGAACAGCCTATCCATAGTTCTTGGTCATATTTACAGTATAATACTTATATGTCATCCAATAGAGTGGATCTTAGATTCATAACACCATTTTACCTATTAGCATATTGTGCCAAGCATTGTCATACACATGAAGACTCACAATCACGTACTGTCCATGGCTTTCACTCCCAGCATACTGTATGACACCTTAAGCTATTCAGTAAGCTGGATAGCAGGGAAGAGTTTTGGTCACTATCAGCAAACTTTCTCCATGTCTTGTGATCAAATCGCATACTATCAGAAGTAAGAGTATTTACATCAAATTATGCTGGGAAACCAAGTCCTGTGAAAATAAAGTGCATTGTTTAGGGGGGGTCTCTTGGACACCAATAGCAAACCTGGATGGGAAATATTCAAAACCTGGCATAGAGTGTTTTTGTGTCCTGATGAATGGCTTCTGGTGAGGAAATTATCCTCAGGATAGGGCAATAACAATTAAAATATTTTATATATGTATATGTCCGTTTTGTGTCTGTATGTATATATTTATGTGAGAGGCTTTAAAAATAGCATCTTTCTTTTCTCTTGTTTCCTTTTTTACCTTTTCATTCAATTATTTTATTTATTTACATTCCACGTGTCATCCCACTTCCCGATCCTCCTCCCCCAAATTGTCGATCACATCCTGCCTCCCTTTTGGCTCTGAGTGGGTGCTCCTTTACCTACCCACCCACCTAGACTCACCCCACCTCCCTAGCATAATATTATTTCCTTCATTCTGTATATTTCATTATATCTTTTCTTATTTCTCATAGAGAGTCCTTGCTCTTTGACTATGCATATGATATACTCTGATTTTCCTTCTACATCCAAATTTTATTTTATTTTTTTTTGTATAAGCCAAAATACTAAAAAGCAGAGATAATAATGAATGGAATACATACAATCTTGACTATCTATATTGTATTTACTTGTTTTCTATTTATATTATAATAAACTTTACTGATAAGGGAAGATTTGTGTCTTAGAATTCAGAGCCTTCAGACGAAAGGATGGACTATCCAAAGACTACCCCACCCGGGGATTCATCCCATCAACAGCCACCAAATGCAGACACTATTGCATATGCCAGCAAGATTTTGCTGAAGGGACCCTGATATAGCTGTCTCGTATGAGGCTATGCCAGTGACTGGCAAATACAGAAGTGGATGCTCAAATTCATGTATAGGATGGGACACAGGGTCCCCAATGCAGGAGCTAGAGAAAGAACCCAAGGTGCTGAAAGGGTCTGCAACCCTGTAGATGGAACAACAATATGAACTAACCAATACCCCCAGGGCTTGTGTCTCTAGCTGCATATGTAACAGAAGATGGCCTAGTCAGCCATCATTACCCAATAGAGGGGAATGCCAGGGCCAAGAAGTGGGAATGGGTGGGTAGGGGAGCAGGGCCAGGGGAACATTTGAGATAGTATTTGAAATGTAAATAAAGAAAATATCTAATAAAAAAAGGTGAAAAAAAAAAGAATTCAGAGCCTTGAAGCTATTAATGAAATACCATTATGACAACAGAAAGTGTTATGCAATGGAGATCAATACAGCCACCTTGACATCAAATCTCAGCCGCATTAATTAAAAACAAAGCTTTCTAATTTGAAATTATGCTTACATATATGAAAATACAAAGCCACTAAACTCTTGAATGGTTATGTGAATAAAATGTTTTTCATTTTGTGAATGACATTTCTTTTGGTTTTATTTTTTACATTAATTCATTAGAGTAATGATTTTCTTCTCAGGGATATGTTTAAAACATTTCTACACATCTGTATGTATAAATTCAAAGTAACCATTTATATCTTTTGTGATTTTTTTCCCCAGAGGCTTAAATGAAAGCCATTTTTATCTTTTGTGGTGAAAACTTCTAATAACATGTTTAACCACAACCTTAACAAGATTAATAGTATCTGGTAAAAGAAAATTAAAAACATTATTTTTCATCTAAGACAGAAAAAGTAAATTGTTGTAGCAAAGCCATTCATAAAATTAAACCATTAAATTTAAATTCCATGATGTAAATTCATATATTTCTTCTTGCATAATATTTCCAAAAATGATACAGTCTTAAAAGGTATCAATCCATGTTCACTAATCAAATAAATTCATTCATAGTTTTTAATCACAATGAGTAGAATTGGAAATAAAAATGGGCCACATGTGTCTCAGGTCATCCATTCACCAATAAAGAAAAAAAGGAATCACTCAATGTAATAAAATGCTTATCAGCTACAAATAAAATTGTGTTTTAGCAGGAGCACTGCTGTCTGCTAAAATCTGCACTAATGTATTTCCCTGTAAGATACTCACTCGGGCAGAATATCTTAACTTCAAGTGAATAGCTGAGGTTTCTCATTATACTTTGTTACATATTTTCTATTTGTGGAGTCAGCAGGCAACTTAATGTAATGATAAATTTTATACGGATCTCTAAAGATCCAAGGTTATAGGGCTAGATTTGTTCTCACATCCAACCATCTGCAACGGTGCATAATGAATGTTGAGGAAGAGTCATAATAAGAAACCTATTGTGTAAGATCAGACTGAGGCAGAGAACAGTGTGAAACTTAAAACAAAACAAAAACAAAAACAGAAACAATAAACAAATACTGAGGATAATACTACTGAATACTTTTTGAGAACTTTGTCACTTGAACAGCAAATAACTCCAATTTTCATATCTACAATGTTTACCACTGTAAAGCATAGCATGCTCAAGATTCTCAAGTATTGTCACAAGAAACCATTTTAGGTATATTATGTAAAATAATATTTATTTAATAATTCAACACAATTATATAATACTCTAAATAGCTTAAGTGTTAATACATTAATATTCAATTAATTCAACTTGCATTCTAATTTGTAATTAGCATCATAATTTTCCATGACTTTGCACAAGTTATCTACAGAATTACTGCTCAATATACATTATAACGACAATCAATACATATACACATACGTTGGTGTGCACATATGCATTCATATATGCATGCATGGTGTTTCCATGGCTACATGTGGTAATATCATATTGGAAAAATATGATATTATATGCTATGATATTATGCTATGTGCTTACAGACAGGAGCCCAGCATAATTGCCCTCTGAGAGGCTCTACTAGCAGCTGACTGAGACAGATGCAAATATTGACACCCAAGCATTAGAAGGAAGTACAGGACACCTATGGTGGAATTAGGGAAAGCAGTGAAGAAGCTGACCTCATTAGAAGTGTCAACTAACCTGGACCACTAGGAGATCCCAGAGAATGAGCCACCAACCAGGCAACACACATGGTGGGGAGATGGAACCTAAAGATACCACCTCCAGTAGATAGACCCCCAAATGAGACATGGGGCCACCCACCCTCCTTCAAAATTTTTGACTCAGAATTGCTCCTGTCTAAAGAAATGTAGGGGAAAAAAATAGAACAAAGACTGAAGGTAAATGACCAAACAGTGACAGGCCCAAATCAGGATCCATCCCCCACACAGGCACCAAACCCTGACACCATTACTGACCCCATGTTGTGCTTGTTGACAGGAGCCTAGTATAGCTGTCCTCTCAGAACCTCTTTCAGCTGCTGAGACAGATGCAGATACTTACAGCCAACCATTGGCCTGAGGTCTAGGACTCCTATTGAAGAGTTAGGGGAAGGACTGAAGGAGTTGACAGGAATTGCAATCCCATAGGAAGAACAACAGTATCACTAATCCTGACTCCTAAGAGCTCCCGGAAACTAAGCCAGAAACCAAGAAGCATACATGAGCTGGACCATGGTCCCAGACACATGTGTATCAGAAGACTGCCTTGTCTGGCTTCACTGGAAAAGGATGAGCTTAATAATGTAGAAACTTGAGGACCCATTGGAGGGGAGTGCTGGCAGGGGTGAAGTGGGTGTGGTTGAGTAGGTGGGGGAGCATCCTCTCATAAGCAAAGGGAAGAAGGGATGGAGTAAATAAATCAGGGGGGAAGAAGTAAGGGGGGCAACATTTGGAATATAAATAAAATAATTTTATAAAAATAAAAATAATATATAAAAAGCTATGTGGAGAGTTTCCAAACAATATACTCATGTTCTGTTTTGAAAACTCACATTCTACTTTTGATAAGCAATAAGAAGGCTCAAGTGGGAGGGCCTAATTATTCTGTTCACAGCAGTTATTTGTTACTTATAGGACTCTTCCTTTTAAACATTGATCTAATAAAACAATAAAATGTTTCCTGGGTAAGCAAACTTGCGAACGCTTTTCTTTATAAATCTGAAAGTTCTACATTTT
The DNA here is from genome assembly GCF_900095145.1 of Mus pahari. Lineage (NCBI taxonomy): Eukaryota > Metazoa > Chordata > Mammalia > Rodentia > Muridae > Mus > Mus pahari. The sequence goes on from NC_034600.1 coordinate 63,466,255, forward strand.
CATACTATTGATGTATGGAAGCTGGTGTGTTGTGACTTACTTGCTTCCTTCAACATACTGTGTCTTAAATGTCTTTACTTTATAAGGTCAAAAAAATGAGTTTTCACTTTGAATGCATTTTTCTTTTCTTTTACTTTTTCCCTGTCAGTTGAAACTTAAGATTACTTTCAAATTTAGCAGCTTTGAATGACATCATCAAACATATGTGCAAACCTCTCTTTTGCGTTCTCTTAGAGAAACTACAATACTATTTCTATAGTAGCTTTACTATCATATGCTCACATTATTAATATACAGTAATTATAATTTATCTACATATTCATTAGCAATGACCTGTATTGATTCTTTCGATAGCTAGCCTAAATGATGCTAAGTGGTGTGTCATTGTGGCCTTGAATTACTTTAAAGGTCTTGTGTTATTGATTTAACAGATTCAAGAATTTTATGGAGGATATATCTTTGCCTTTGTCTAGATTACATTGATGGAGGCAGTAGAGACACCATCAGTGTAAACATAATTATTCCATGGGCTAGGATAAGAGTCTAAATACAAAGGAGAAAGATGAGCTGATATCCAACATTTATTTCATTAATTTCCATGATGGTTTTGACATAACAACCACCTATTATGTACATTAAAACATCAGCCATTACTTTTTGTTGTTTTCTTAATATTATCTGTTGAGAACTATTTTTTACTCTATGGAAAAGTCTCAGCTCTTCAGAAAGTTTTAAATTAATCAAGTACTGACAGAATTGATTGAATCAATAAAATAGTCAGTGGTAACAAAAGAAACAGAGAAAGAATAAAAAGAAAGAAAGAAGGTGATAAATTTGGCTTATATGATTTGATATTACATGTAAAGTCCAGATATTCAAAGGTACAATTCAGAGCCCTCAGAAAGATTTCAGTCTATACAAGTTGTCCTCAAGCTACCAAATGCTACATTCACTTTAATGTATTTCCTCATGTTGTGGTGATCACCAACCATAAGTGTTTTCATTACTGCTCTATAACTTTAATTATGGTACTGTTATGAATCATGATCTAAATTTCAGATATATAGTATATTTGATATGCAACCCCTAAAGAGTCACCACCCACATGTTTAATTACTTTTCTAGAACTAGGATTACTCAGGCACAAAGGAACTGCCCCAGTTAAAGCATTCAGGCAGAGAGAACACTCTACCTTGCATCTCATTTCTGTATATTCATATTTACAATAGATTGGAAGATAGGCATCTTCAGAAGGACCATCATTAGCATCAATGAATATAGAATTTAATACTAAACTTTTCAAAAACTCTATCAGAGTGTCACATGGAATAGTCATTTTTACCAGTTCTCTGTAAATCCCATGACCCAATATAAGCAACATATGACATTAAGCACTACGGTAAATAAAATGTCATATATGTCAAAATGGTATAATAATTATGATATAGTACATCAAGGTAGTTGTAATCTACTTTTGTTGATTGTGGTTTAATCACTGTATCAGTATTATTGTTCAAGCAAAGTACAAAGAAAATTGAAATTTTCACTTATAGACTTCAGTCCTATGAACGAAATAAAACCTGACAAATATTAATTATGAAGCTGAAATATTGTACTTTCTTCATAAAGAATTCTGTTGAAATAAATATAAAATACAATAATTTATATCTGGAAACTGTAATATTGAGATATCAGGTTATGATACGTAGTGCTTGTCTGTAACATGCAAGAGACGCTGTCCAAATTTTTGTGAATAAAAAAGTTCTTTTTCTATTGCCCCACTTCTTTAGTTGTATTCCAATCAAAGGATTGAAGCGAGTACTGGAAGAAGGCAAGATAACAGAAGGTTACAATGTAAATCATTTCAAGAGTTACTATTTTACTATTTCGTTAAACATAGACTGCATGTCTGACACTTCTAATAACAGCTTGATAACTGTCAGACATTTAGCTTTAATTCTGTACTTCACAGTTTGTGAGAGTCCTGAACTAACAAAGAAACTTGCATTTATGAATACTCAATTAATGGTTACTTTTCTGGTGCTCTTGTGGTTTTTCAGTGAAAATAATCTGGCCCTGATGCTTGCTCTCATTGACACATGTTTCTTCTTCTTCTGTTAGAGTTTCCTCAGGTCAAATACCTCTGAGATATTTGACTAATTTATTCTTTGATTAAGAACAAAGCTAAATATCTTCCTATTTCTTTTCAGTTCACCATTTTTCTATTAAATAAGATCTTCAGAATCTATTTCTGGTACTTTTTAATTCATTGTTATGCTCACATTTCTGAGTATATGGGTTATCTTTTGTCTTTACTATTCTCTATTGTACCATAATTCTTTCTTCAGAGTTAAAGTAAATGAAAAGATGCCTTTACCTGTTTCAGTCAAAAGACAGTGAAGGAGACTTTCAAGGGAAAACAGACATACACACAGAGAACAGAGACTTTGTAAGCTCCTGTGAACTAGTCACAGAACCAAGAAGCAAGCTAGACAGAATCCCCATTGTCTCTATTATATGCATATTTTTAAAATAAATTCTTGGCAATTGTTGGATAATATGCAGATTAAGGAATGTAACAGATTGATGTTACAAATGCTAATGACTTGATCAGAAAACCTGTAAAGATTTGAGATATTATTCTAGATATGTTAAGACTGAGTTCCTCTTTTCACATTATACACGCATATCACATGCATGTAGTAATGAATATATATATATATATATATATATATATATATATATATTCAATTATAGTAAATGAAAGAAAAAGATTAGACTGAGATTTAGACTATTGATTGGAGTTAGTTCAAGCAGAAAATTAAATATAAGCAAATATAAACGGGTAGTGATAAAAGACATTGACAAATTTGTTGGCATTGTTGCTATGTGTTTGCTGTGAGAGTGAAATGTCATAAGATCTTAAGGGATGGCTGTAAAAACAAAGTAATGAAGAGGAATATTAGGACATTGTAGGCAAAGTGCCCTGAAAACAGGAACTGGAGAAATGGCAGCGACTCAGTACCAAAGAAGCACTTAAGACATGTGTGTCCTATATCTCCTTAGGGTAGTGTAAAAGAAAACATTTTAGTTTTTCATGAAATGTGAACATTAAGCTTGAGATATTTCCATGTGTGATCAATCAAAAATCAACCACTTCTTTTATTCGTAGGAGATTAGTGAATGTATGTTCTTCATAAGTTGTTTACAGGTTTCAGAAGAACCTGAGAGTAGAAATGTCATTTGGAATATGAGAAGGATGAACAAAGGTTGCTGTATGCTGTGTCATTTGCTTTTTATACTCTGTGATTGTGTTCTGCAATGAACATGTCTGATATAAAATAATCACACAGCTGAGTTTGAGAGTAATTGGAAAATTAAAGCAAGTAATAATAACATTTATTTGAGAGAATTTTTCAATCATATACGTTGGAGAAGTTAAGGTTTAGATTACAAGGTATAGTCAAAATTGGTTTGAAGTCTCTTAAAATTAATAGCATTAAAATAATATTCAAGAATATGATCTTTTAAAACAAATCAGGATAATTTAGGTTAGTGTGTATTGTTTGTGGTAGTAGAAGTTGATGTTGTTTTGTACTAAATATTGCTTTGTGCTTTTGCAGAATTGAAACACCATTGTGTCATTAGAAAAAAACAAAGAAGGGAGAATTCAATTTTAAGCATAGTTTGATTGAGGACTGTATAATTATTTTGGAATACTTCTAGGAATCAAAAATAATAAGATATTGGGTAGTCTACAAAATCTTTTAGGACTCTCAACAAATGAACAGGGCAATAATTGAAATATGCTCATCTTTAGTTTTGCTGTTCACAAGGAACATAGAGACGGCACTTTTATAAACATCCTTGAAGCTTCTTAATTCTTGTGGAAGAGTTTGATTATGGAATGCTATAAATTTTTAAAATGTCTATGCTTTTATGTTGGTATAGATATTTGAAATAGCATTTCACATACTATGCATTCCTGATCTCAGGAATTTCTAAGAAAAGCAGATATGATGGCTTATCTAGCAGAGAATTCTAAATTTTCTGTATGATTGCTTGTTAAATCATTATTATAGCATGATATGTTTTGGCACTAAAAATCATACTGGTCAAATCAAGTGCTCCAGTTACTTCCAGCACTCCCTGGTTGATTACAAAATTGATGCTGCCAGGTGGTGGTGGTGCACGCCTTTAATCCCAGCACTCGGGAGGCAGAGGCAGGCAGATTTCTGAGTTCGAGGCCAGCCTGGTCTGCAGAGTGAGTTCCAGGACAGCCAAGGCTGAGACTGCTTCTTTTCCCATATGGCCTCCCTCCTCTTCAGCTTCTTCCTTCTTTTTCCCAATTCAACCACAGGTGTCCCTGGCTTCTGTCCATCGGTTGCTTATAAATATCTGCATCTGACTCTTTCAGCTGCTTGTTGGGACTCCTGTCTGCAAGCACACCACAGAATCAGTAACAGTCTCAGAACTCCTGGTCCCCCCTTGAGCTGGATCCCAATTTGTGCCATTCACTGGATCTCCTTTCTCTCACAGTCTTCTCCATTTTTGTCCCCGCACTTCCTTCAGGCAGGAACAATTCTGGGTCAGAGCTTATGACTATGAGATGGCAACCTCATCCTTCACTTGATGTCATGTCCCTCCACTGGAGGGGGTTTCTACATTCCTCCTCCCCACTGTAGAGCACTTCATCGAAGGTACCTCCTTTTGAGTCCTGAGAGTCTCTCACCTCCAAGGTCCCCGTACCTCCTACCTCACAAGGTTGACTGTTTCTACTTTTTCTCCTGGCCCTCAGGGCTTGAGTCCAGATCCCTCACCCAATACGTGATTGTGTCCTCCCCTTCCTGCTCTGTCCCCTCTCCTACCCAGATCTCTCACTCCTTCCCCTTCTCCTTGTGATTATTTTCTTCTTCCTTCCAAGTAGGATTGAGGCATCCTCACCTGGGCCCTTCAACTTGTTAACTTTCTTCAGTCCTGTGGGTTGTGTCCTGGGTATTCTGCACTGTTTTGCCTAATATCCACTTATTAGTGAGTACATACTATGCTTGTCCTTTTGGGTCTGAGTTACCCCTCTCAGAATGATATTTTCTAGTTCTATCCATTTGCATGCAAAACTCAGGACGTTCTCATTCTTAATAGCTGAGTAGTATTCCATTGAGTAAATGAACCACATTTTCCCTATCCATTCTTCCATTGTGAGACATCTGTGTTGTTTCCAGCTTCTGACTATCACAGGTAAGACTGCTATGAACATAGTGGAATATGTGCTTCTGTGGCATTGTGAGTCATTGTTTAGGTATATGCACAAGAGTGTTATACCTAAGTCTTCAAGTCTAATTCCAGTTTTCTGAAGAACCTCCAGATTGAGTTCCAGAGTGGCTGTATCAGTTTTCAATACCACCAACAATGTAGGAGTGTTCCTCTTTCTCTACATCTTCACCAGCATGTGCTGTCACCTGATTTTTTGATCTTAGCCTTTAGTTATGGTATCCTAAAAATACAAAATATGACTATATTTTTAAAATGTCCTCATAATAAATTGTATTTATTATATTTTACTTATTTCATGAAATGCATATATATTTGTTAATTAGTATTGCTGGGTGTCTAAAATATTAAATAAACTCTAGCTAATTCACACTAGCTAAATTTATATGAGATACTAATGTATGTATAATTACTTATTTCAAGGAAACTTGAAAATTTGATTAATAATGATACTCTGTGTTTAGTATTATGTATATATCAAAGGATAATGTCTTGTTGCATTTTTCTACATCTAAGATGTATTGAGTTGTTTCTATTGGTTACTATGAAATCACATGTTAATAAATTAAATGTCACTTTTCTTTTAGGAATTATCCTGTCTCTAACACCCCTAACTCTATCCAATCTTTTGCATAACCTGCAAGCACTGCTCATTCCTTCATTAACTGCAAAATTTTTCAGTATTACTGATATAAATCTTCCCCCTACTTTCTCTTATCTAAGTCATAATTTGTTATATTATGTAAGCTATTTAAAAAGAAGCTATATAAACAATTTTTGGAGTATACTCTTTCATATTTTCATCATTTGATCATATTTTATTTTCTTTATAATTGATGGTACACAATTTTAAATAGACATATAAAGTACATATCTGCATGTTGGTGATGAATTGGGGCCAATGTTAATTTGTTACTTTCAACTTTGTGTATATGTGTGTGAGGAAAACATTTTTAAAAAACCTATCATCTAGCCACTTGGAAAGACGTTAATGTTAACTCTGATCACCTTCTGTGCAATAGAATATCAAAACTTGTTCTTTGTTACTTACAGTGTATTTTCTGCCCTCCTTGAAACCAATTTTAAGATTAGAGTAGCATAAGGGAAGACTTATTTTCTTTTGGCTTCTTATTTTTCTTTTCAAGATTGCTTTTGAAAATCCTGTCAATCATGTTGGCCTATTGCTATAGTTAATCTTCCTTTCTCACTGATTTAATAGATTAATTTTCATATTTTTCTGCCTTTAGTTATAACTTGGCTGTCAGAAATTTTATTAATTAATTGTATTTATGTTTCTATATTATACTCAGTCAAGATTCTTAGAATAGCAATTTCTCTTTTAAGGACTTTTGAATTTATATTTCTTCCCTAACATTGTTTAAAATTGAGATCCTCTTTGTAATAATGTTTTAAAACATGATGCCAATTTACAAAATTTGTTTCTGCTTATTTAATTAAATTTTCTTATTTTTCTCTGATTTTATTATTTTATGTATTTACATTCTAGCCCTTTGCCCCCTCTCCACTGTGCTTCATCCCATTTCTCCTGCCTCTTGTCTCTGAAAGGGTGCTTTTCCAACCAGACCTCCATTTTCCCTAATGCATTAAGTCTCTCAAGGATTAAGCACATCTAATATACTTTAATCAGTAATTGCATACCATATATGTACTTTTGGGTCTGAGTTACCACACTCAGAATGATACTTTCGAGGTCCATCTATTTGCCTGCAAAATTCAAGATGTCCTCCATTTTAATAGCTGAATAGTGTCCCATTGTGTAAATGAATGTTTATATTTTCTATATCCATTCTTAAGTTCAGGGTCATCTGGAATGATTCTAGCTTCTGACAATTATGAATAAAGCTATGTACATGGTAGATCGTGTGTCCTTGGAGTATGGTGGGACATCTTTGGTGTATAAGCCCAAAAGTGGTATAACCTAGTCTTCAGGTAGAACTATTTCTAATTTTCTGAGCTTGCATTCCCATTAGCAATGGAGGAGTGTTCTTTCTCCACATTTCTTGGTCCCATTCTGATTGGTGCGAATTAGAATCTCAGGGGTGTTTTGATTTTCATTTCTCTGGTGACAATGGACTTTGGACATTTCTTTAAGTGCTTTTCAGCCATTCAGGACTTTTCCATTGTGAATTCTCTGTTTATCTCTGTACCCCAATTTTATTTGCATTATTTTTTTATTTTAGAGATTAACTTCTCGAGTACTTTATATATTTTGGATATTAGCCATCTGTCAGATGAAGGTTCAGTGAAGAGTTTTTACCCAATCTGTAAGTTGCCATTTTGTCCTATTGATGGTGTTTTTTGCCTAATAGCAGCTTTTTAAATTTCATGAGGTTCCATTTATCCAACCTTGATGTTAAAGCCTGAGCCACTGGTTTTCTGTTCAAGAAATTTCCCCCTATGCTAATGAGTTCAAGGCTCTTTAGACTTTCTCTTCTCTTTGTATCTGGTTTATGTTGAGGTCCTTGATTCATTTTGACTTAAGCTTTGTATAGGATGCTAAATGTGGATTTTCATTCTCCTACATACAACTGCCAGTTAGACCAGCACAATTTATTGAAGATGCTTTCTTTTTCCTACTGTATGGTTTTAGCTTCTTTGTCAAAGATCAAGTGTCCATAGGCATTTGGTCTTACTTCAGGAAATTAAATTTTAGTCCATTGATCAACCTGTCTGTTTCTGTACCAATACCATTGGTTTTTTGTGTTGTTGTTGTTGTTGTTTGTTTTTGGTTTTTGTTTTTTTAATCACAAATCCCTTGTAGTACAGCTTGATATCAGGGATGGTGATTTCCCCAAGAAGGAGTTCTTTTATTGTTGAGAATTGTTTTGGTTATCCTGTATTTTGTTTTATTTTGTTTGTTTTCCTTTTTTTTGGTAAAGATTTATTTATTTATTATATGTAAGTACACTGTAGCTGTCTTCAGACACTCCAAAAGAGGGAGTCAGATCTTGTTAAGGATGGTTGTGAGCCACCATGTGGTTGCTGGGATTTGAACTCTGGACCTTTGGAAGAACAGTCTGGTGCTCTTACCCACTGAGCCATCTCACCAGCCCTTGTTTTGTTTTCCAAATTAAGTTGAAAATTACTCTTTCCATGTCTGTGAAGTATTGTTTTGGAATTTTGATGAGGGTTGCATTGAATCTGCATATTTCTTCTTGTAAATTGGTCATTTTCATTGTTAATCCCACCAATCCATGAATATGTGAGATCTTTCCATCTTCTAAGCTCTTCATAATTTCTGTTTTCAGGTATTTGAAGTTCTTGCTCTACAGATCTTTTACTTGCTTAGTCAGAGTTATACCAAGATATTTTACACTATGTGTAGCTATTGAGAAAGGTGTCTTTTCCCTAATTTCTTTCTCAGCCTGTTTATCATTTTTGTGTATAGGAATGCTACTAATTTTTTTTAAGTTCAGTTTATATCCTGTCACTTTGCTGAAGTTATCAGCTATAGGCATTCTCTGTCAGATTTTTTTGGGTTTCTTATGTATACTACCATATCATCTGCAAGTAGTGATACTTTGACTTCTTCCTTTCCAATTTTATCACCTTGATCTCCTTTTGTGTCTTTTTGTTCTGACTAGAACTTTGAATACTGTTTTGAATAGATAGAGGAAGAGTAGGCAACCTTGTTTAGTGGGATTGCTTCTAGATTCTCTCCATTTAATTTGATGTTGGTTGTTGGATTGTAATATATAGCTTTGATTATGGTTAAGTATGTGCCATGAATTCCTCAACTCTCCAAGACTTTTTTTTTCATTTTTTTATTATTTTCTTTATTTACATTACAAATGCTATCCCGAAGGTTCCCTATAACCCCCCCTCTCCAAGACTTTTAACATGAAAGTATATTGTATTTTGTCAAAGGCATTTTCAGCATCTAGTTAGATGATCATGTGTTTTTTTTTCCATTGATTTGTTTATATAGTGTATTTCTGTGGTTTAATTATCAGAGTCAGTGTGGCTTCATAGAATGAATTAGATAGTATTCTTTCTGTTTCCATTTCATGGACTAGTGTGAGGAGTATTGGAATTAGCTCTTCTTTGAAGGACATCTTCTCCAGCTTGTTCATAGCAGCCTTATTTGTTATAACCAAAAACTGGAAAGAACCAAAACATCTGTCATCAGAAGAATGGATACAGAATATGTGGTTCATTTACTGAATACAATACTATTCAGATATTATAAACAAGGACATGAATTTTGCAAGCAAGTGGATATAACTAAAAAAATAAATTATCCTGAGTGATGTAATACAAACCCCAAAAGACATGGGTGGTGTATACTCAATGATAAGTGGATATTAGTCATAAATTACAGCCATATTACCCATGATATAGCACACACACACAAAAGAAGGAAGGCCCAAGTGAGAAAGCTTTAATAACAAGTAGAGTGAGAACAAAATAATCACCAGAGGCAGAGGGAGGGAGGGAAGTGGCAGGAAGAGTGGAGGGAGAGGAGAATGAGGGACAGGATCAGGTATGTGGGAAAAAAAAGAGAGAGGTCCAGAGGGCTAAAGGAATGAATGGAAATCTACACCTGCTGTTGGAGGTTGGTGGGTAGGTAGAATCTCTAGGATGTCCCAGAGACCTGGGTTTGGGGCAGCTCCCAAGAGTCAATACAGGTCACCTTAGCTGAGATCCCTAAGAGTAGGAACATAAAGCCTGAAGTGGCCACCTTCTGTATCTAGGCAGCAACCCCAGTTGAGAGGTAAGTACACCAATGCACCCACAAAACTTTTAACCTCAAACTTGTCCTGTCAAAAAGAAATGCAGAGACAAAGATTGAGCAAAGCCTGAAGGACTGGCCAGCCAATAACATGCCTAACTTGAAACCCATCCCATGGATGAGTACCAATCCTGGTATTATTAATGATATTCTTTTAATATTGCAGACAGGAGCATAACTGTCCTCTAGGAGACTCTCTACATAGCAGCTATCTGGAACAAATTGGATACCCACAGGCAAACATTGTCGGTGGGGGTGGGGATTGAATGCCCTGAAGGAAATGGGAACTTCGTAGGAAGATCAACAGACTTAACTAAACTGGACCTCTGGGAGCTCTTAGAGACTGAGGCACCAAACACATAACATACACGGGCTGGAACAAGGACCCTGGTCCATATGTAGTAGATGTGCAGCTCAGTTTCTGTGTGTATCCTCCAACAACTGCAGTGGAGTCTCTCCCTAAAGCTCCAGCCTGACTGTCGAATCCTTTCCTCAACAAGACTGCTTTGTCTGGTCTCAGTGGGAGAGAATATATGTATGAATTTTTCTATGAATTTCATATGTGGTACAACTTGATACTTATTGTAAAAAGCCATCTTTATTTTGTGCACTAAGCTAAGTGATCTATTCATTTTTACTTAGAACTCTGAGTATGATACTTATTAGCCTTTGTCCAGAGATAAAAATTTCATGTGATTCCATCACTAACCAATGATAAGCGGATAACTATTAATTTCTCTGAGGAGAATAACTCTCTTTCAAAAATGTGTAAACTGTGTTTTTCAATGACATCATAGTCCTCCTTGAAATCATATATATATATATATATATATATATATATATATATATCTTGATTCAAAGTATAATATTATACAATTTTTATACATATAACAACATACATATGCACACACACATACGTTATGCATATATATGTATATATATATATATATATATATATATATATATATATATATTTACACTTTTGTTTAGCCTTTTATTTATAGTTGAAAGCCTTTTGTTTGGTACATACACACACAAATATATATATATATAAAATGAACATTCATATAGATGTGCTGCTTGAATGAAGAATATTGCCAATAGGTTCACAGGTCCATGTTTGAAAATAAAGTATATGTATGTATATATGCCAAAGAGACATTGAAGAATTTTAAGGGTAGCTTGAATATGCTGGAAGGAGAGAAAGGGGAGAGTAATATAATATATATCTAAAAATTCAAAATAAATACAAATTTAAAAATAATATGGTGGCCTTGTACAGCACATTCATTTTGCTTTGTAATTCTTTCCCTAAACATCAAGTTTTCTTTGCTTTCTTTTTCCTTTTCTTTTTCT
>NC_034600.1:63477645-63481082 GCF_900095145.1 Mus pahari
ACTATTAATGACAGCTTCTATTTCCTTAGGTGATATAGGACTGTTTAGGTCATCAATCTGATCCTGATTTAACTTTGGTACCTGGTATCTATCTAGAAATTTGTCCATTTCCTCCAGGTTTTCCAGTTTTTTTGAGTATAGCCTTTTGTAGTAGGATCTGATGCTTTCTTTTTCCTATGCATAATTTTTCACAAATTCAGCTTTCATTATTTCTGAATCCCCATCCATCTCCACCATTAGGCTGACTAATTCATTGTGGCTAACTTCCATCACTTCTTAAAACAAAGTACAGGTCTTCATACCCCTCATCTCTACATCTCTCTTGATCTATGACCAAATGCTGGGAGTTACACTTTAGGATCTTTGTGATTATTTTTTTAAATTTCTAATAAAATTGTGTTTGGTGTGTGTGTGTGTGTGTGTGTGTGTGTGTGTGTGTGTGTGCGCGCACACACACACACACACACACACACACACACACACACACACACACACATGTGAACATATGTAAGGAATATAGCCGAGAGGCTCACATGTCCCTGTTTGAATGATGCTATTAAACTTTTATGAGGTACAGATTTTCTGGAGAAACACATTGAAGTGGGAATTTCTGATTTCATTGGAGAGTCAGCTGAGTCATGTGGCACTTTTCTGGAAATTGTCTTCTGAGAGGACATTTTGCTTAAGCAGACATATGTTAGGATGTTTTGCTGAAGCAGACATGTGAAAGGATGTTTTCCCGAGGAGAGGCAGACACATGGTGTTTTCTGGAAGCTTCCTGGTAAAAAGGCATGTGATGCTTTGCTGGAGCAGACACTTGAGAAGATATATAATATCTGGAAAGATTTTAAATATAACCCAACAGACAGTGGATGATGCTCTTGCTTTGGTTTGCCTTGCATGACTTTGCAAGTCTTCCTTATGCTCCACTTACGCTGTTCTCTGCCGAGTACACTCCTGCACTTATTCGCCTTGCTTGTGTCACTGATCTGTGCTTGTTGTAAAGCCATAGAAAGAAACACACCAAAGAACATCTGGTGGTATTCCGGTTGCCTCTTGAAGCTTTTGCAGTGTTGTGCTGATTGGTAGTTTCTTCTGGTGGTAACTGCTGAGTCTTTGGTGTTTTGCTAGTGGATCGACTGCTGACAGCAAAGATTAAAATCTCCCCCAAAGAAATATTTCTAAACAGATCCACAACCCTTGTTCCCTTGTTTCCTATTAACCATTCTTTTTCCTTACCTCTCATAGGTAACGGGCTAGAAGGGAGGTTGAAGTGTTAAAGAAGCACAATTAAAATAGGTTTTTTTAAACAGTACCTACAGTAGATGATTGGAGTAGGGCACTCCGAGTTTAAACTCTCACTCACTTTCTCATTCTCTCACTGCTTTGAGTTGGTGATTGAAAATATGATCCCCAGCTACCAGCTGTCATGCCTACCCCCACTTCTCATTATGTGTCTCCATATTAAACCACAAGCCAACATAAGCTATTGCTTTATCAGTTGATTCTGGGTATGGTTTTTTGTTGTGACAAAACACAATATTAAGTAATATTAATACCACAAAAAGAAGTGGTGACAGCACAAGTATAGGTCTTAATAATTCACTAACTTGGTACAAGACTAATTTTTTTAGGGAACTCTTATGTTTGATCAGAATGGGAATGAAGACACAATTCAACATAAACTTAATGGTTAGCTGTATGGTTGCACGGCTCTTCATGAACCCTCAGCAGGCATTACTTGAATTTTGTGCTTGATTTAAGATATGTATGATCATTTCAACAAACATTTTACTAAGGACACACATCTATTTTCAAATTGTCATTTTACCCTGAAGCCTCAAAAATGTTATTATAATAAAATTATGCTCTTTGCTTTTTTATTTTTATATTTGTATGAACTATGAACAATAATTTCTTAAGATATTTTGAACACTTTTAGTGCTTTTGTTTGGATTGAATTTCTTCAAAACAGCATAATGGCTCTATTAACATGGATACTGACAAATGAAAATGTCATTTATAAGGAGTTTTTAATAAGAAAATTTAAGCAAGTTACAAATAAATATCTATGAATCTACTCATTTCTACTTATGGCAGAAAATGGTCCTAGATCTGTTGACATAACAATATCTCATACTCCAACTGATTCTGGAGGCTAAAAACCAAAACATTGCATTATTTACATTCATTACTTGCTTGCTTTTGAGGAAAATGACATCTGTGCAGTTCTTTCTTTCCAAATAAATTTATTTCCACATAAGCTGAATTTAGAACTGTGATAGCTAATGTAGAATAGCATTCTACACTGTTACACATTAAACACCAAAATTTGAAACATTATATATGTACATATTTTATACACACACACACACGCAAATATATATGTTTTAGTAGAAATACTTCAATAATCCTACATTGTAAATGTGTTACTTTCACACTCAAGTCCTTAAAAGTTTTACTTTCTCTGTGTGGAATCACATAATCTGTATGCCTTTCTTTTGAGCAAAGCAAGTTTGAAATCAATACTTGGAGTAATTTATGCGCATGTATTCATCAGACAAAAGTAGTTTGCTTATCTGCAATGTCACCTAATACTGACTGATTTGCCCCTTTGTAGGCAAATCTTTCACCACTGGGTTGGGTAAAACTTTGTATCTATTGACTTGACTTGCTTCAGTATTTGTTGGGATATATAGAACTTGGATTATGCTGTCTGACGTTTTACTATGTTCTTATTTAACAAGATATTTTTATTTATAGTTCTTTAGCCCTACTATGATAATCTTTTTTTTTCCTACTAGGAAGTAGTCCCCTGAATAGAAGTAACAGATTGTGTCCATTCATTCACATATTGAAGGAGCTTCCATTTATCCCCAGTTTTTCTTGACTAAATGATGGTCCTATAAAGATTTGAGTATACATTTTCTTGTCTAGTGGCTTGATTTTATAAGGATCGCTGCTGATTGAGAGGTAGCCTTGTGAGTCTTTATCAAATAAATTTGAAAATAATGTTTTGTTTTGTTTTTTCTGTCACAAGCCACTATGTGCTTCTTTTCACAAATTTGCATGTAACCACCTTCTATGTCCTAGGCATTTACAACTTCTCAGTGGGTCCTGCTTGCCTTCCTTGCAAAAAAGTCTGTACGATCATGGATTCATAATCTTGTTCATTGATTTTCAATTAATACATTGAGAAGGTTTTGGTTTATCTGAATTTCTATGATAGGATGTGTCCATATAGTTTACCAGAGCCTGTAATTGCTCATTATATGTACCCATTATATTACCCATCATAAGCATACTAAGGATGAGAAGAAGCTTCAATGTTAATAAGAATGGACTTACCAGTACCCCCAGAGCTTGTGACTCTTGCTGCATATGTAGCAGAAGATGGTGTATTCAGCCATCATTGGGAAGAGAGGCCCCTTGGTCTT